>NW_012113030.1:1586339-1644745 GCF_000951035.1 Colobus angolensis palliatus | reverse complement strand
CATTGGTCTATATATCTGTTTTGGTACCAGTACCATGCTGTTTTGGTTACTGTAGCCTTGTAGTATAGTTTGAAGTCAGGTAGCATGATGCCTCCCAGTTCGTTCTTTTTGCTTAGGATTGTCTCAGCAATGTGGGTTCTTTTTTGGATCCATATGAACTTTCAAGTAGTTCTTTCCAGTTCTGTGAAGAAAGTCATTGGTAGCTTGATGGGGATGGCATTGAATCTATAAATTACCTTGGGCAGTATGGCCATTTTTATGATATTGATTCTTCCTATCCATGAGCATGGAATGTTCTTCCATTTGTTTGTGTCCTCTTTCATTTCATTGAGCAGAGCTTTGTAGTTCTTCTTGAAGAGGTCCTTCGTATCCCTTGTAAGTTGGATTCCTAGGTATTTTATTCCCTTTGTAGCAATTGTGAATGGGAGTTCACTCATGATTTGGCTCTCTGTCTGTTACTGGTATATAGGAATGCTTGTGATTTTTGCACATTGGTTTTGTATCCTGAGACTTTGCTGAAGTTGCTTATCAGCTTAAGGAGATTTGGGGCTGAGATGATGGGGTTTTCTAAATGTACAATCATGTCATCTGCAAACTGGGACAATTCGACTTCCTCCTTTCCTAATTGAGTACCCTTTATTTCTTTCTCTTGCCTGATTTCTCTGGCCAGAACTTCCAACACTATGTTGAACAGGAGTAATGAGAGAGGGATTCCTTGTCTTGTGCCGGTTTTCAAAGGGAATGCTTCCAGTTATTGCCCATTCAGTGTGATATTGGCTGTGGGTCTGTCATAAATAGCTCTTATTTTGAGATATGTCCCACCAATACCTAGTTTATTGAGAGTGTTTAGTATAAAGGGCTGTTGAATTTTGTCGAAGGTGTTTTCTGCATCTATTGAGATAGTCATGTGGTTTTTGTCATTGGTTCTGTTTATGTAATGGATTACGTTTACTGATTTGTGTATGTTGAACCAGCCTTGCATCCCAGGGATGAAGCCAACTTGATCATGGTGAATAAGCTTTTTGATGTGCTGCTGGATTCGGTTTGCCAGTATTTTACTGAAGATTTTTGCATTGATGTTCATCAGGGATATTGGTCTAAAATTCTCTTTTTTGTTGTGTCTCTGCCAGGCTTTGATATCAGGATGATGTTGGCCTCATAAAACGAGTTAGGGAGGATTCCCTCTTTTTCTATTGTTTGGAATAGTTTCAGAAAGAACGGTACCAGCTCCTCTTTGTACCTCTGGTAGAATTCGGCTGTGAATCCATCTGGTCCTGGACTTGTTTTGGTTGGTAGGCTATTCATTATTGCCTCAATTTCAGAGCCTGTTATTGGTCTATTCAGAGATTCAACTTCTTCCTGGTTTAGTCTTGGGAGGGTGTATGTGTCCAGGAGTTTGTCCATTTCTTCTAGATTTTCTATTTTATTTGCGTAGAGCTGTTTATAGTATTCTCTGATGGCAGTTTGCATTTCTATGGGATCAGTGGTGATATCCCTTTTATCATTTTTTATTGCATCTATTTGATTCTTCTCTCTTTTCTTCTTTATTAGTCTTGCTAGCAGTCTATAAATTTTGTTGATCTTTTCAAAAAACCAGCTCCTGGATTCATTGATTTTTTTGAAGGGTTTTTGTATCTCTGTCTCCTTCAGTTCTGTTCTGATCTTAGTTTTTCTTGCCTTCTGCTAGCTTTTGAATGTGTTTGCTCTTGCTTCTCTAGTTCTTTTCATTGTGATGGCAGAGTGTTGATTTTAGATCTTTGCTGCTTTGTCTTGTGGGCATTTAGTTCTACAAATTTACCCCTACACACTACTTTAAATGTGTCCCAGAGTTTCTGGTACATTGTGTCTTTGTTCTCATGGGTTTCAAAGAACATCTTTATTTCTGTCTTCATTTTATTATTTACCCAGTAGTCATTCAGGAGCAGGTTGTTCAGTTTCCATGTAGTTGTGTGGTTTTGAGTTTCTTAATCCTGAGTTCTAATTTGATTGCACTGTGGACTGAGAGACAGTTTGTTGTGATTTCTGTTCTTTTCCATTTGTTGAGGAGTGCTTTACTTCCAATTGTGTGGTCAATTTTAGAATAAGTGCGATGTGGTGCTGAGAAGAATGTATATTCTGTTGATTTGGGGTGGCGAGTTCTGTAGATGTTTATTAGGTCTGCTTGGTGCAGAACTGAGTTCAAGTCCTGGATATCCTTTTTAACCTTCTGTCTCATTGATCTAATATTGACAGTGGTGTGTTAAAGTCTCCCATTATTATTGTATGGGAGTCTAAATCTTTTTGTTGGTCTCTAAAGACTTGCTTTATGAATCTGGGTGCTCCTGTGTTGGGTGCATATATATTTAGGATAGTTAGCTCTTCTTGTTGAATTGATCCCTTTGCCATTATGTAATGGCCTTCTTTGTCTCTTTTGATCTTTGTTGGTTTAAAGTCTGTTTCATCAGAGACTAGGATTGCAATGTCTGCTTTTCTTTTGCTTTCCATTTGCTTGGTAGATCTTCCTCCATCCCTTTATGTTGAGCTTATGTGTGATTCTTCCTGTGAGATGGGTCTCCTGAATACAGCACACTGATGGGTCTTGGCTCTTTATCCAATTTGCCAATCTGTGTCTTTTAATTGGAGCATTTAGCCCATTTACATTTAAGGTTAATATTGTTATGTGTGAATTTGATCCTGTCATTATGATGTTAGCTGGTTATTTTGCCTGTTAATTGATGCAGTTTCTTCATAGCATTGACGGTCTTTACAATTTTGCATGTTTTTGCAGTGGCTGGTACCAGTTGTTCCTTTTCATGTTTAGTGCTTCCTTCAGGAGCTCTTGTAAAGCAGGCCTGGTGGTGACAAAATCTCTCAGCATTTGCTTGTCTGCAACAGATTTTCTTTCTCCTTCACTTATGAAGCTTAGTTTGGCTGGATATGAAATTCTGGGTTGAAAATTCTTTTCTTTAAGAATGTTGGATATCGGCCCCCACTCTCTTCTGGTTTGTAGGGTTTCTGCCGAGAGATCTGCTGTTAGTTTGATGGGCTTCCCTTTGTGGGTAACCCTACCTTTCTCTCTGGCTGCCCTTAACATTTTTTCCTTCATTTCAACCTTGATGAATCTGACAATTATGTACCTTGGGGTTGTTCTTCTTGAGGAGTATCTTTGTGGTGTTCTCTGTATTTTCTGAATTTGAATGTTGGCCTGCCTTGCTAGGTTGGGGAAGTTCTCCTGGATAATATCCTGAAGAGTGAGTCCCAACTTGGTTTCCTTCTCCCCATCACATTCAGGTACACCAATCAAATGTAGATTTGGTCTTTTCACATAGTTCCATATTTCTTGGAGGCTTTGTTTGTTTCTTTTTACTCTTTTTTCTGTGAACTCCTCTACTCGCTTTATTTCATTAATTTCATCTTCAATCAGTGATACCCTTTCTTCCACTTGATCGAATTGGCTACTGAAGCTTGTGCATACATCACATAGTTCTTGTGCCATGGTTTTCAGCTCCATCAGGTCATTTCAGGTCTTCTCTACATTGTTTATTCTAGTTAGCCATTCCTCTAATCTTCTAATCTTTTTGAAGGTTTTAGCTTCCTTGCGATGGGTTCAAACATCCTCCTTTAGCTCGGAGAAGTTTGTTATTACTGACCTTCTGAAGCCTACTCCTGTTAACTCGTCAAAGTCATTCTCCATCCAGCTTTGTTCCATTGCTGGTGAGGAGCTGCAATCCTTTGGAGGAGAAGAGGCATTCTGGTTTTTAGAATTTTCAGCTCTTCTGCTCTGGTTTCTCCCCATCTTTGTGGTTTTATCTACCTTTGGTCTTTGATGTTGGTGACCTACAGATGGGGTTTTGGTGTGGATGTCCTTTTTGTTGATGTTGATGCTATTCCTTTGTTAGTTTTCCTTTTAACAGTTAGGTCCCTCAGCTGCAGGTCTGTTGGAGTTTGCAGGAGGTCCACTCCAGACCCTGTTTGCCTGGTATCACCAGTGGAGGCTGCAGAACAGCAAATATTGCAGAACAGTAAATATTGCTGCCTGATCCTTCTTCTGGAAGCTTTGTCCCAGAGGGGTACTTGCCTGTATGAGGTGTCTGTCGGCCTCTACTGGGAGGTGTCTCCCAGTTAGGCTACACAGGGTTCAGGGACCCACTTGAGGAGGCAGTCTGTCTGTTCTCAGAGCTCAAATGCTGTGCTAGGAGAACCACTGCTCTCTTCAGAGCTGTCAGACAGGGATGTTTAAGTCTGCAGAAGTTTCTGTTGCCTTTTGTTCTGCTATGCCCTACCCACAGAGGTGGAGTCTATAGAGGCAGTAGGTCTTGCTGAGCTGTGGTATGTTCTGACCAGTTTGAGCTTCCTGGCCACTTTGTTTACCTACTCAAGCCTCAGCAATGGCAGACACTCCTCCCCTCGCCAGACTGCAGCCTCACAGGTTGATCTCAGACTGCTGCACTAGCAGTGAGTAAGGCTCCATGGATGTGGGACCTGCCGAGCCAGGCATGGGAGAGAATTTCCTGGTCTTCCAGCTGCTAAGACTGTGGGAAAAGCATGGTATTTGGGCAGAATTGTCCCATTTTTCCAGGTACAGTCTGTCACGGCTTCCCTTGGCTAGGGAAGGGAAATCCCCTGACCCCTTGTGCTTCCCAGGTGAGGTGATGGCCTGCCCTGTTTTGGCTCGCCCTCCATGGGCTGTACCCACTGTCCAACCAGTCCCAGTGAGATGGACCAGGTACCTCAGTTGGAAATGCAGAAATCACCTGTCTTCTGTGTTGATCATGCTGGGAGCTGCAGACTGGAGCTGTTCCTATTTGGCCATCTTGGAACAGACTTGCTCATCACCTTTTTCAAATGTGTACGCTGACAACAATTAATGTGAAACTAAGGATGTAGAACAGAACTTGGGGAAAATGCCTGTATTTTGAGCCAGTTAGACAAGACTTCCCTAGGCTGGGATTAAACACCCCCAAACGAACCATGGAATCTCTGAAGGCCTCCTTAGCTCATTGAACCAAATCCTGCAGTCCAAGACTGTTACCCTAAGGCCTACATACTTGCCTCATGGGTCTTGATATTGACAGGAAATGGGATACAAAGGAGGAACAACATCTTTCTTTTCTTATTTCCTATAGTTAAAGTGTAAATGCTTTCATCATTTCCTTTTGTTTTGTCCTCATATTGCTATTTAATACTATTCGCATCAGGCAGTGTTGTCCAACACACTCTTAATACCCTCAAGCAATTTTCCATTGCTTCTAGAAGCACCTTTTCCATGGCCATGAGGACTCCACCTTCCTGGGTCACATGCAACCTGACTGCTGTTCTTTAACCAACAGAGTATCCTGAACACAGCCCTAGCATGTGAGAAGCAGACAGATCTCAATAATTACTGCTTCTCATTTCAAGTACATTTCCTCTTTCAGGGTAACTGGTGAGAAAGTGCTGACACACTCCTTACAAAGAACGAGTCTCTTTGTAATAGAAAAAAAAATGTATCTGGAAAATGCAGTGATGAAAAAATCAGAACAAATACTTAATCTAAAACTCTTGTACACTGGAGGGGATGACTTTGGTTGAGAGAACAAAGGTCTTTGTGAAAGAAGACATAATAAAAATCCCTTCCACCTAGTGACTTTCTAGGAAATTGCCATTATGGTGCCTTTAAACCTGGCCACAATTTTGAGCTTCTGCTTTTTGGGAAATAGAGCACATGATGCCATACTGTAGGCAGCACTGAAGTTATCTGTTCTGCCTAGGGTTGATGCCCACCTGTCATAAATTAGGAGCTTTGGGGTTTTGTTTGGAGAAACAAACTATCTGACTAACAGTGTCTCATTTATTTTCCCCTTAACAGGGAATGTCTTTCAGACGATTGAGAGTACTATTAAAATATCATCAATATTACATTCACTGACTGTATTAGTATAGATAGAGGAATTTGGAAAAAATTTACTCTAGATGAACCAAATGCTGATAGTAGAATCAGTGAGAGTCTACTTTTAGGTGCTTACAAACAAAATTAGAGAAAAAGATCTGGATAAATTCTGTTGGTTTGTTTGTTTGTTTTGAGATAGAGTCTTGTTCTGTGCCCCAGGCTGGAGTGCAGTGGTGTGATCTCGGCTCATTGAAACCTCTGCCTCCCAGGTTCAAGTGATTCTCCTGCCCCAGCCTCCTGTGTAGCTGGGATTACAGGTGGGCGCCAACACACTTGGCTAATTTTTGTATATTTAGTAAAGACAGGGTTTCACCATGGTGGCCAAGCTGGTCTCAAACTCTGGACTTCAAATGACCCACTCACCTTGGCTTCCCAAAGTGTTGGGATTACAGGTGTGAGCCACTGTGTCCACCTGATAAATTCTAAAAAGAGGGATTTTTGGTTTTGTTTCTGTTTTTTTTAAGGGTATATATAATGTGGAAATAATAACAAATCTCATTACACACACACACATATATATAAAAATTAATCTGCCAAATAGTTGTGAAACTTAAGACATGGAAATAACATGATGCCTCATTCCCACCTTCATCCTACTTTTCTACCCTCCGTTATCTCTGCCTCTTCTTCCTTAATTTACTTTTGATCTTGTTGCACACATACACATATATCATCTCAAGTTCTTTCTTATAACAAGTCAGATATACATAAAATAAATAGGGTTCATGCAATTGGTGGCTTTAGAACCAGCGTAGGAATCTTGACATTTCAGTAGGAAAATCTTTTATAAGCCACCTCTGGAATTTAACATGGAAGTGGTTTCCTACCAGAGTGATGGGAGGCAGGCTTCTCAGATCATGTGAGTCCCTTAAGGCAGCTAGCTACACATCATCATGCTCTCATTTGTCTTTTCTGCATATGCTATATAGCAAACTGTCAGGCATGAGGTACTGGTTGACTAATAAATGATTAATTTGCATTACTTTATGGCATTTCTGCTCAGAACTGTAAACATTCTATATTATTTCAAGGTTTAGTCTCAAGCAATCTAAAGCCAAGCGGGTTAAAAAAAAAAAAGATGCGGGCATATAAACATGCTGTCATATTTCTGATAACCAGTTGCTTTAGAAGAAGGCTAGCTGCATATAAATTTTAGTGAAAGAAAATTAATATAAATCATTGTTTCACTGTAGCAGGACTTTAAGCAGCTGAAATCCACCTTCCTAGCCTTTGGATTCTGTCTGTAAAAAGTTGCCATCAGAAGTGAATGTTAGAATATTTTTTTCTGTATTTAGCTTGGGAATGTGATCTTAGAAACCTGGATTAATTTCTCTTCCTTCCACTGCTTGCAATCTCCAAACAGACTTTGCTAATTTTAAGCTATTCTAGCCATACTCTGTCCCTGGGTTGATTTAAGAAGGGTGTTCTTCTGGTACATCTGTAACCACCTTGGATTAGAGCCTAGATAGACATGCCATTCTCAATATTGTAATGGCAAGGTACAGTGTACTTCATCTGTGCATTCTAAAAGGGTTTTAAAAACAATGAGTTGGTCATAGAGCAGTTTGGGATCCTTGGCCAAAGAATTGTTGATGAATATAATGCTAACCACACCAGGGGCAGTCGTAATAAGACACAACGAAGTTCCTTCCCAGAGATCTGAAGTTAATTCATGACTGGAATTAGACACACAGTGCTATGAGAGGCATTGCCGAAAGAAGTGATGTTTAAGCTGAGGCTTCAAAGGTGAAGTGAGAAAGGATCCATCAATGAAGGCAAGGGGAATCATGTTCAGTCAGTGGGACAGAGGAGGCAAGTACTGAACACAGAAAAGCACGGTGCATTCGAGGAACCAAAAGGTGATCATTGCAGGGTGACAAGGAAAATGGGTATGGATAAGGGTGGGAAAGTGGTAGGGACCTGAGTGTGAAGGTTCTTACAAATTAAATTGCTTGAACATTTAAGGGTTATGGGAAATCATGAAGCTCTTTAAGTACCTAATCACATTTATATTGTAGAAAAGGCATTCATCCATCTAGGTAGGATGCTTCCTCTCATTTCCACACTTTAGTTGTCTGTGCTGGAGGGTGGAGAGGTGCTGACCCTGCTCATTGCCATAGAGAATATAATATGTTGGCTTCTCTTAGAGTCAAAAAGACATGCCTTTCTTCCTGGGTCCTTTGCATCTGCCTGCAGTGCTCATACTCTTCACTTGGTTGACTCATTCTTACTCTTTTAGTCTTACCTTGAAAGTCACCTCCTTAGAGAGGTCCTCCTTGACCACCCCTCATAATTACAATGCACTCTCCCCATATTCTCTATTTCAGCACTTTGCTTATTTCCTATGTAGCACTCATGACAATTTGCAAGTTGGGGTTTTCTTGAGGAACCCCTTTTTGTCTTTCTCTCACTAGTATAAAAAAGCTCCATGGCATTGGAAATTCATACCTTGCCTGTGTTACTCACTGGCATATCCAGAGCACCGTCATGAGAGACTGAGGGTAGGGAGACCAGTCAGGGAACCGCTGTAATCATTCAAGTGAGAAGTACTGGTGGTCTGGGCCTAGGTTAATAGTGGTGCACTCATTTAGGGATATTTTTAAAACAGGCAAAACAGGTCTTGATAATTGATTGGATGGTGGGAAAGAGAAAGGTCAAGAGTCCCCAGACTTCAGGGACTCTCAGAGTTCCAGGTGTCCAAAAGGATTAGAAAAAAAAATCAGCTGTTACTAATGGAAATCATATAATAAGCAGTTTCAGAAAAATTGTTCCACAGCTATGATATGGGTTTTAAAGCTATTATTAATAGTAAAACTGAAATAATAGGTAGTAAGCAGAAAAAAGAGCACTGATTTATAGCCTGCAGAAGGATTTCAAAGTGTTGCAATAAAAAGCAAGTGATAAATCGTTTTTAGAAGTATAGCAATCCCTTGTTTGAGACTGCTCAACTGTAATGATAATTCTTCAGTTACAGAATAGTATAAAAGTAGGTGTAACGTGGGCTTTTTTGTTTGTTTGTTTGTTTTTTGGTGTGTGGGGTTTTCCTGTAAAATCCAGGAGAACTGCTGGACAGATTCTAGAAGAGCTGTAACTGGTATAAGATTTAAGTAACATCAAATCAGCAGACTTAGATTTTAGAATAATGCTAATCAATATGCTATATATACATATTTATAACTATAGATACCAACAAAAACGTCTTCTATGATTTTTGCAATGCTTGGAAAAAGAAGCCATAGTACAAGGCACTCCTATATACATTATGTTGATTACCGCACCCTCTTTGCAAAGCGAAATTTATTGATTTTATTTTAAAATTGCAGAATCGCCCAGGCTGGAGTGTGGAGTGCAGTGGTATGATCTCGGCTCACTGCAGCTTCTGCCTCCTTAGGGTCAAATGACTTGCCAAATGACTTGTCCAAGGTCAATACAGTTAATTAACCACTGAACAGGTCTTAAAGTAGAGAAGAAACTAGAACCTCCATTTTACAGATCAGAAAAGTGCTCCAGAAACACTTGCCTGTGGCCATGGGGTTTGAAATTGGTGGAAGCAGAACTAGGAAACAGCTTACTCCTTCAGTCTACTTTTTCCTCTGTGGGTCAGTAAGGTGCAATAAAGCCCTGTCACATTTGGGTTTGGGAGGCTCTTTGGAGGCAGATCAGGGCAGCATAGGGCTCACTCTCTGCTGCTCAGTTCTCCTGGTGCCCTGTTTTCTTTCTGTGCTTTTTTCTCCTTAGGGTCCCCAGATACTACTGGCGGTGTTTCCATGGACTGGTGAAGCAATAGAGGAGAGGAGTCCAGTCCACATGCTACCTGTGTGACGCTGCTGGCCTCCCCATCACTCTCATGGCCCACGTAGACTCTTGAGTTAGGGCCCTTTCCTCAGTGATAGCAGCTCCTGACAATTGACTCACACAAACAGTATGAATCAATTGAAGAAACAGTGCTTCCTCCTAGAAATTTCCAAGAAAGAGAGAAAGAGAAAGAGAATCTGATGGGCCCAGTTCATCTTTTCAAGCTAGGGCACATCATAGGGCACTGGCCTATGGTTTGGCCACCCTTGCTTCAGGTACCACTCCTGGTCCATCAGCTGTAAGGATATCACAGTATTTACAAAGGGCTGATCGACATAGGGCAGGGCTACAGAGAGGGCAGTTCTCCCAAAGTGGGATGTGGGCATGGCAGGTATTTTGTTGTTTGTTTTTGTTTTTTGAGATGGAGTCTCTCTCTGTCGCCCAGGCTGGAGTGTGGAGTGCAGTGGTATGATCTCGGCTCACTGCAGCTTCTGCCTCCTGGGTTCAAGTGACTCTCCTGCCACAACCTCCTGAGTAGCTGGGATTACAGGCACGTGCCACCACACCTGGCTAATTTTTGTAATTTTAGTAGAGATGGGGTTTTGCCATGTTGGCCAGGCTGTTCTCGGACTCCTGACCTCAAGTGATCCCCCACGTCTTGGTCTCCCAAAGTGCTGGGATTACAGGTGTGTGCCACCACACCCAGCCTATGGCAGGTATTTTGAAGCTTGGTCTGTCTAGGTCAGTCCAAAGGGGAGCTACAGTTTACAGGGACAAGAGGTTACTGTGGTAGAGGGTGGGCAGGGGACTCCCCAGGACAAAAGGGTTTGAATTGAATCTTGAGGTATTGATTTTTGGTTGGCCCAATGTATTAGTCAGGATTCTCCAGAGAAACAAAACCAGTTTATTACGGGAATTGGCTCACATGATTATGAAGGCCAAGAGGTTCCACAATCTGCCATCTGCCAGCTAGAGAACCAGGAAAGCCGGTGGTGTAATTCAGTCCAAATCTTAACCAGGGAGCTGATGGCGTAACTCCCAGTCCAAGACCAAAGTTCTGAGAATTGAGAGGAGAGGATGCTGCTGATGTAAGTCTCAGAGTCCAAAGGCCTGAGAATGAGGAGCTCTGACGTCCATGAGCAGAGAAAGATGTATGTCCCACTCAAGAAGAGAGACAGAATGTGCCCCTCCTTCACCTTTTTGTTCTGTTTGGGTTCTCAACAGATTGGATTATGCTCACCCCCATTGGTGAGGGTGGATTTTCTTTACTCAGCCTACTCTCTGCTCAGAGAGAGTAACATCTTCCAGAGACAGCCTCACAGATACACACAGAAAGAATGATTTACCACTATCTGGGCATTCCTTAGCTCAGTCCAGTTGACACATAAAATTAGCCATCACCCTCAGTAAGGAGAGAGGTGACACGAGGGACAGAGAAAACGGCATGTGCAAAGGCACAGAGGCTTGGCTTGAGAGAGCACAGCACACACAGGAAGTGCAAATCATTCAGTGTGGCTGGAATGTCAAGTCTATGGAGGAATGCAGGGAGAGATGGGGCTGGAAAGGTAGGCGAAGCTAGACTTGTGATTCTCAGCTAGAGGCGTGATTCTCAGCTAGAGGCGTGATTCTCAGCTAGAGGCTGTATTACGTTACAAGTAGCATTAGGAAATGTAGGTGATCTTTTTAAATTTATTTGTTTTCCAGTTATGATGGGGAATGGGGATTGTTGTTGGTATTTAGTGGGTGGGACTAGAAATGAGAAGGGCAATCCCGCAAACAGAAGAACTGTTGTGCCCTAATTGCCAACACGGCTTTCATTGGGAAACCTGGGGCTAAACTGTGAAGGCCCTTCAATGTCATGCCAAAGGATATGGATTTTAGTCCCAAGAAGGGTGGTGAGTAGGAATAAGGAGTCTAGAGAAGCTTCTAGATTTTGACTTGGGCAGTTGGGTGGAAGGTGGATCTAATTATTGAGGCTGGGATTATAGGGAGAGGGGAACAGAGGTAAGAAATGGCCAGAAAGATGATGAATTCACATTGCATATGTCAACATATAGGCGAAGTTGCCCAAGAGTCTGTTCAAATGCACTGCATAGCTCAGGAATGAGACTGGAGGAGCGATGTTGATGTGGAAGTCCTCAGAGCATCAGGAATAGGTGAAATTGTGGGCATAGATGAGATCACTCAGAATGAGTGTGAATTTGGGATTATCCAAGGCCAATTTTTAAACTTAGGCAGGCTTTCCTGCTTTCTACTCAGTGTGTTCACAGGAAATACCAATTAAAATTAATTTCAACATAAGTAAAACATAATTAGGAAGATAAATTTCCTGCCAAAAATATAATGAACTCTAGAGTGAAATGTAAAATGTTTTTAGCTCACTTATGTGATATTTTTATATGATGCTTTACCTTTCTTGATTCTATGAAGCCTAGTAAGTTAGAGTAGAAAATATTTTAGAAGTTTTAAGGAGATTAGTAACAGAAAAAAATGAAGGTTAGTTCTTTCTCCTCTTTCTTAAGAGCTCAGATGATCTAGACTGTGTGTTTCTCTGGTTCCTCATTTAGCCGACGGTTTTCTGACCTATTACAGAGGGAAGTCGTCAGCTAGTTAGAAGGAAGGAATATACCAGGACATAAACTTTGTTCCTCCTCCCTCTTGTCATAGAAATTATATTTTCCCACTGTTGTTCATCTGAAGCATGCCTGCCCAGATAGAAGGGGCAATGCATTGTATGATTTTTTTATGATCTAGTGATTTAAATCTTAAGTTTCAATGGAGAAAACTGAGCAGCCTAAATTATTGGCACATAAACCCATAGAGAATAGTCATTGATTAAGATAATCAATAGACGTTATTTTCAATAACAACAGCAGTGTATTCTTCACCACTCCTAGAAGTACATGGAAGTTCTTGGGAAGAATACTATTACTGCGGTTCAGACTAGCTTAGATTTTCAGATTGTTCTCTACTGAGATGGTTTCACTGGGTTTCAATAGAATGGAGTCATGACTGTTTTCTAACATAATACTCAGCTTCCCTTGGGATCTCCCTGGGAAGGGTATGGAAACAAAGATTGAGTAGAAGCTGTTAATTTCCTCAGATGACCTGCCATTCAGTTAACTGTCAAAGGCCCATTTGTAAATAACAGCACAGATTATCTGCACTCCAAGTTCTTGCCAAGTGATTGTCACTTGGAGCACTCTGTGGATAGATTCTTATCAAGAACTTAATTGTGAGAAACAACATTCATACAGGGTTGTCTGTAGACATGCAGTCCATAATTTCCCTAGAAGATTGTTTCCCAAAGTGTCATCCTTAAATTTCCCTGAAATGTAAACAGGTAGTATATAATAAAATGATCAAATTGTTTTGGTAACACTCCAGATTAGACAAAGTTTCTTTACTGAAGAACTTCTTGAAACATTGGTATATGTCAATGTACATGTAAACATCCAAGAAATAAGAATCTGAGTAGGCAGTATTTCTCAAATGTACTTGATCACAGAGCTCTTAGATAATATTATGAGAAATATGTATGTGTGGCTGGGCGTGGTGGCTCATGCCTGTAATCCCAACACTTTGGGAAGCCGAAGTGGGTAGCTTACTTGAGGTCAGGAGTTCAAAACCAGCCTGGCCAACACGGTGAAACCCTGTATCTACTAAAAATACAAAAATTAGCTGGGCATGGTGGCACACACCTATAATCCCAGCTACTCAGGAGGCTGAGGCAAGATAATCGCTTGAACCTGGAGGTAGAGGTTGCAGTGAGCTGGGATCACATCACTGCACTCCAGCCTGGGTGACAGAGCAAGACTCTGTCTCAAAAAAGAAAAAAGAAAAAAAAAGAAAGAAAGAAAAAAAATACTCATGTGCCTCAGGACACACCTTATACTACCGGATATTCTAAATTTTATGCCAGGTCATCAGCATTCTGGGCACTTGATTACTTTACTCTGGTCTCCCTTCTCATAGAATTACTTTAAATTTATAGTATGTGATTAGCCTATATTGAAGGACATTGTAAAAAATAGCCCTATAGCATTCACTATTATAAAGATGGCCTGTTAGACATTGTCTGTGGCCAAGCCAGTAACACTCTGTTGGGATCCATGGAGACATTTCTCTTAAGTCAACACAGTGATACTTATACTTCATCTGAGCAACTTATCTTTTAAAATCCTACAGTCACTATAAATTTTATCACTGATATTTTTTCTTTGCTTTCACTGGTAGGCAGTTCAGAGTGAAATTTGCAGTCTACCTCTAACAATAATACATGACTGTACACTTTGTACAAATTTTATCTTGGTTTACGTATGTTTTCTTTCCCATACTTCCCACTAACTTAATTTCCAAATTTAAAAATCCTGTTCATTCACTCTTCCAATAAAAATTCATTTAGCACCCTCTCTGGGACAAGCACTAGTCTAGGTGTTGGAACTATAATGATGATAAAGATATATATGGTCTTTGCCCTCCAAATCTTAGAGTCTAGAGCTGGATACAGACTAGCAAATATACAATACCCTGCATCCAGTGTGATAAAGGACATGATGGAGAAGTACAAGAGGGATACCTAACCCCTGTGAAGAGATTGGGAAACACTTAAACCTACTATATACAACCATTAGAAATAAGCTTCTTCAAGCACACTGACTGACCTACAGCTTTGGACCTCTCCTTTATTCTATGGTCAAACCCCTTGATGCCCATCCCCTGTCCTAAGCTGCATCCAGCACGGTGTCCCAGGGCTGCACTGTTATGCTGGATTCTTCTGCTTTGGTGTTTGGGCCAGCGCCTACTCTCATTTCCTGGTAGGAGATTCTGCAAAGTCTCATGGCTAAACGTATCTGGCTTTGGATAGTCTGTGTTTCCAACAGCCCACTGTTGAGGGAGGGCTTTTATATCGAATAAACTAAACATAGTTAGGAAGATGGTAGAAGGAGAGGGAAGAAGGTCATGAGGACATACCCATTGGATGTACCTGCATTTAGGAGGAAGAAGGAAGAATAGCTAAAGAAAGATCCAGGGAAGGAACTGCCAGGAAGACAGGAAGCCTAGGGTGGCTCGGGGTCACTGAAGCCTCAGGACGAGAGGATTTTAAGAGTAGTTAAGAAGCCTAAAGATTATTGTGTAGCCACTGGATTTGGTGATGAGACAGGTAAAGACCACCTCCAAAGAGCAATTATACCTGGGTGATGAGGATGCAAAGAGTTAAGAATTATACAGTCCAGTGTGATTGTGGGTGGGGAGGCAGTGGAAACAGCAAGTATGGACTAGTTGACAATTTGGGGAGTAGACGGAAAGTAAGAGGTAGGGTGGTATCTTAAGGTAACAGCAGGGTCAGGGGAAGTTTGATGCTTTTTTGAAAGACCAAATGCTTCACCCATATATATGTCTCATCACAAAAGACTGCCTAAATGTAGCTATGCCACGGTTGCTGGGCACTGGGATAATGCATACAGTCAACATTCTGAAATGTCTCTTATAAGAGCACTTGAATCATAACCTAAATTTTTAGGAGGGGCAGTGATTTCTTATCCACCATATCTTGATCAAACTTCAGATAGCCTTAACCTAATATTTGAAAAGTGAATAGTTTAAAGTCATTTGTTGAGTTGTTCCTTTGCAGTAGGGTAATAACCAAACAGTGACAACCAAACAGAGGATTTTGCAAGCACAGCACCTCTGCTGGCAGCAGCAGCCCAGGGTGGCAGCTGTCCTGAGGGAGAGACATGGGTTTGACACTAAGGAGAGTGAAGGGAAAGCTCAAAGGGTGAGGATGGTCCCCAAAGTCTTCTTAAACTGTAAGTACAGAATATAGGACAGCACTTCAGGTAATAGGGTAGTGGGACAAAGAACTTCCTAGTGACTTCTGCACACTCACACACACATGCACATACACACACATACCTGTGCTACTGATCTACCTCTATGTGTGTCTGCTGAGGCCCAAGCTTGCCCACACTTTGAGGTCATTCTGTTTGTGATAAGGAAGCAGATAAGAAGTCCTGGAGATTTTCCTCAGATTCTTTGCTTAGCTACCTCTGGGAGTCCACTGCACAGGAGGGCCCTGAGCCCTGCTGCCCTCTCTACTCCTTCATTGCTAAGGTCTGGCCTCCTTTAATCCTCACTGTAGATGCTTGCCCTAAAGGGGCTCATCTTCTTCATTGCTCATCCACTTCCCCTGTCATCCGTGCCTGGCCTGTCCTTCCAAGGACCAGTGTTAATTCACTGGGTCAGGGAAAAGCTAATAATAATATCAGCTAACTTTAGAGAGTGCTTATTATGTGCCAGGCACTGTTCAAACTGCTTTACATGAATTATTTCATTTTATCATCCTAACAAATCTTTGAGGTGATGGGTTTACAGATGAGGAAGCAGGACAAACAGCTTAAGAAACTTGTCCAAGGTCACACATCTAGGAAGTTTCAGAGCTGAGATGCTGGATTCAGAGTCCATGTTCTTAGCTCCTAGGTTATATTATGTCATGGATAAGTTTAGATGAAAAAGGCCAGGAGAACAGACAATTCATCCACACCACTACATGTCAGCAGCATAGGCAGAGGCTGGGTATTAGCAGAGCCAGAATCCAGGCCTAGAATCTGAGCAACAGGCCCAAGGCCTCAGTAGACAGAGGGAAGCTCCCCTCCAGCCTAAGCCAATAGGAGGCTTCATTTGGAAAAGCCCATCCATGGGATGGCTGGGTGGGGGTAGAGAAAGAAACACCTGGCAGGGCACGAAAGTGGGAGATCAAGGCTGGATCTGCACAATCCAATGGCTTATATCATTTTCCTTGGACCTACATTAGAAGCCCTGTTATGGGCTGAATTATGTCTCCGCAAAAGATTTTAATGTCCTAGCTCCCAACCTGTGAATGTGATCTTATTTGGAAATAAGGGCTTTGCACATAATCAAGTTCAAATGAGATGATTAGCATTGGGCCTAATCCAATTGGCTGTATCATTATAAAAGGGGGGAATTTGGACCCAGAAACAGACACACACACAGGGAGAATGCCATGTGAAGATGAAGGCAGAGACTGGGATGATGTATCTACAGGCCAAGAATGTCAAAGATTACCAGGAAACCACCAGAAACTAGGAGAAGGACATGAAAGTTTCTCCCTTACAGCTCTTGGAAGGAATCAATCCTGCCAACACTTTGATTTTGGACTTCTAGCTTCCAGAATGGTGAGACAAGTGATTTCTCTGTTTAAGCCACTGCATTTGTGGTACTTTATTACAGCAGTACTAGGAACCTGCTACAAATCCTAATGCCAAGATCCCAACTTCATGTGAAGCTCAGGATGGCTGAAATGTTCTGGCTGTAGTTCACACTCACAAGTCAGAAGGCTCTCTCAGGGATCCCTCTTTTTCTTGATAGAGACCCTGGAACAAGCAAGAAGGCAGACTGTCAGAAGATACAGGCACATTAAGTCAGTATTTGCAGACTTAACACAAATTCAACTGGTACTGCATCAGTTGTCAGTCGTTAGATTTTGTCATCTGTCTCTGGCAACACAAATCTGCAACTCCTTCATTTAAAGAAATATGCACATTGCTTACTAATCAGCATGCACTATCATCTGGTATTGCAGAGCAAGTGGATTAGTTAGGATGAGCTGCATGTCATTCTAGAGGAAATGCCTGAATCTCATGCTCACCTTCACCTCCCAAACTGGACTTTTCAAGACATACAGAGAACTGGGAACTTAGCAGTTATGGAAAAGTCTTGTGAAATAAAAAGTAAGAAATATGCTCTCAAGGTTAGTGCTTTATTTTGAAGGTCTCTGTACCACTTTCAAGGCTATACACAAAAGATGGGAGCTTTTTCATACAAGTTACTTGCATCCTGACCTTTCTGGCTTCTTTTCACCATTCTAGACATTGGAGTATACAGAGCCGGATCTGTAGGGTTAGCCTCAGCAGAACACAATGATAGCAGAATGATAGAATCTTGGTAGAAGAAACCATCCAAGCCATGGCAGAATGAATGCTTACCATTAAACGGGAATCTAAATAAAACGAGACACAGGAATCTCCATATACATTGGTATCTATTAGAAGTTTTAGAAGTCTCACTAGGTGCTGCTGTCATAATCACCCTCTAAGGTCCGCAAGGATTCTGGTCACTGGGATGTGAAAGCCAGAAATGCTGAAATTTCCGGCCTGTATGCTGGGAGTCACATGTCAATGAGCTTCATTGAGTCAAGGTAGTAATCAGGTGTGCCTAAGGGTCAAATCAATCTGAGATTCACACTGTCTGAGTTTTCTCTGAACCTAGTCTAGTCAAAAGGCATCTAAGCCTTCCTTTTTTTTATTTTTAGCCAATGAGAATGTTCCACTAACATGTACATATAATATTAATAACCAGAGCAAATGTTTCTTCCAGTGGAAAGAAGATTGCCAGGGAACTAGAGGCCTGGATCACTGTCCTGAGAATAGAAACCTGAGCAATTCAAACGCTCTTTCCTCATTTGTAAAAGATGGACTTGTATCTAGTAATCTCAAAGATAACCTATAAGTCTAAAATTTCACAGTTTTGTCTTAAACCCCCCAATATTCATATGATTGAATAAATAGTATGTGATTTTTCAGCACATTCTCATATTTTCAAGTAATCATTTTAGAAATCAGAAAGAACAAAATTATTGCCGTCACAGTAGAAACCACTCACTCCACTTTTCCCTATTATCAATTTGTGACCTAATTTAGCATCTTATTATAAATGATCTGATTATTAATACTGAATAAAACACTCTAATCATAATAACACAATAATGCAATATTGTTCAGTACATATAATAAATAAACGTCAGTTTGATGGCTATCGGTGAATGTGAATTGGGAGTGGGGTGAGAGGGGAAGACATAACTACCCAGGTTGGGACCAGTGCTTTAACTGTTCTTGTAGCTTCAGTGACACTTTCTTTTCTTTTTTTCTTTTTTTGAGATGGAGTTTCGCTCTGTCACCCAGGCTGGAGAATAGTGATGAAATCTTGGCTCACCGCAACCTCTGCTGCCCGGGTTCAAGTGATTCTCCTGCCTCAGCCTCCCAAGTAGCTGCGATTACAGGTGCCTGCCACCACACCCGGCTAATTTTTGTAGTTTTTAGTAGAGACGGGGTTTCACCATGTTGGCCAGGCTGGTCTTGAACTCCTGACCTCGTGATCCACCTGACTTGGCCTCCCAAAGTGCTGGGATTACAGGCATGAGTCACCGTGCCCAGCTTCAGTGGCATTTTCACAACATTCTTGCCCAGAACTTCTGTGTAATTTTCTTAGTTATTGTCAAAATGGTTGCTTTGCTCCATTCTAGAAGAGGAAATGTTTCACTGAAGATCAAAACCTCCATTTGTATCTACGAAGTCCATGGCAGCATTTTATCTATTGTTGTTATTATTATTGAAAATTAAAGGTGCAATATTAAATATTTTCAGTGGTGGAAGCTATAGAACTTTTGCCTTCTTACAAAGAGAGTGCACAATGTAGCTCTGATTACTAGCCGATTGTGTGGGACAGCCAAGGCTTTCAGTGAAAGGAATTTCTGCTGACAAGCTCTTAAAAGGTCATGTGCTTGGCCCTTAGCCCTTGAACATGGTGAACATTTGCCATGGATAGCAGCCTTGAAAACCCTATGGCCCATAATAAAAGAAGAGTCTCCCCCCTTTTACAGGGTCAAACATATGCTGCATGCTTCCCTGTCAGCCCTGGCAGCATAAACAGGTTCCTTTCATAATGCAGCATACAGAAAGCCTGTAATTACCAGCTGCAGGTAGTGACCACCTGCCCATGGAATACACAGAACTGGAAAAAAATGTGGAAGAATCTGTAGTAAGAATGATCCTTTTGAATTGTTCCTGAGAGGCCCCGCCTTTGAGGGTTTTAGAATAGATATGACTTTAATCAGCCTCCTTTTGCTTACTGAACTGGCAATTTCAGTCAGAAGGTAATCATACACAGACAATTATGGCTTCAAGAATTTTACTAACATATTTAGCCAGAGCACTACTCCATCGAATTTCATACTACTGTATTTTCTGGGCTAACTTTCAAAACCAGGATGCCTTTGTTTGGTATTCATTTTGGCATTTGATTATGGAGTGGATCTTGCACACTGCCAAGATCCCCAGTGAGGACCAAGCTACCAGCTTACTCTCACAGCCACCAGGAGCACTGCCTGGGGAAGACCTGCAGCTGAGTCCCTCCCCAGGATTTGCCTTCAGCCTAAGGGAGCTGCCTTACACAAGGTTATACCCACTTTCTTTGGCAGCTCATATCCAGTGGTTGGTCTATCGAGTGGTACAAGGCACACCCCCTTATCTCAATTTTGGAAAGCTCTGAAGGGTCATCTTAGGTTCAGAGCCTCCCAAGGGATGAGATGAAGTCTCCGTTGTGATTGAATTATAGTTCAACATCTCCTTCTGCCCCATCCTGTCTCCCTCACTCCCTTATAAGTACTATTACTGACAGCATCCCTACAATAAACTCTGCACACAACCTCATATAGATTTTGTAGAATTGTTTTATTTTTAAAGTCTTCTTATTTAAAAAAAATCAGATTGGTGATTAGACATTTCAATGACTATCTCAGATTTAGGTTTCTGTAATGAGAGGATCCAACTATCCATTGGCAATTTCCCATGTGTTCCTAGTCTGGAATGACTTGGGTCTCGATTAATTCATTAGACTTTGTCTACAACTCTTAGGATTAGGGAGAGTTGAAAGTCAGCTTTCTACCCACATAGCTTCTATTGTTTTTAGTCATTTCAAGATGTCTAAAATAAGGCTTAACACCATCTGCCCAACATCTCTCTTTGATGTTAGTCAAAGGATACGAATTTCAGTTAGGAATAATAAGTTCAAGAGGTCTATTATACAACATGATGACTATAGTTACTAACAATGTATTGTATTCTTGAACATCGCTGAAAGTAGATTTTAAGTGCTCTCACCACACAAATGATAAGTATTTGAGGTAATGCATATGTTAATTTAGCTCAATTTAGCCATTTCACAATGTATACATACTTCAAAACAACCAGTTGCATGCAATAAATATATACGATAATTGTTATTTGTCAATTAAAACTTTTTAAAAATAAAAGGCTGAGGCGTCCCTGTGCTTTTCCAATTTAGTGTTAATTGCACCTATGGTATGAAAAAAGGTAGGAATTTTTTCCCTTGCTTAAAAAAAATACTATCTGGATGAAATCCCATCTGCTAGAAGAATAATGTGACAGGAATAGGCTACCATTTATTCTGCTCCCAGGAAGATGGATCTAATGTAGAAAAGGCCCGGAGTCATGTCCAATATATTCCAATCTCAGGGTGGAGGTCAACCCTTGGTCATCTCCAAACCAAAGAAAACTAAGAAGTCCAGTCATTTTGGGGGATGGCTTTGGGGATTTATTCTATCCTCAGATGTGGTCAAGAGTATTTGGAGGTAAGAAGTGAATGCTAGTAGTCTTCAGGCTCTTGAGAACTGACCCTAGCTTCCTCAATCACATGTATTGGTTACTATGTGGGACTGGGCTACAGCATGGTTATTATGCACTCTCCAAGACTAGGGTTAGGAATGTGAGCGAGGGCACAGTTGCTTATTTAACTGCCCTCTATTTTATGCTATTAAGCAGAGATTGAATTGACATCAACTTGATTGTGCTTAAAAGTTTCTGTTGTTTTTTAGGACTCAACAAATCACACTGAAATGGCTTCTTGCTCCCCTTAGTGTTGAAGGGATTCTGTGGGGCAATTTTTCCCTATTACCACTAAACACTTACTGAGTTCTAGCTGTATGAGAGAGGAAACCTCCTAACCCCTAGGCGTGTACAGTGCAAGAAACAGGACACATATAGTTGGATTGGTACTTTGCATTACCAACTGATTGCTTTTAGACCATTGTCCAAATTACCCATAATGCTGGGTGTTTTGGATTGCCAGATTTATGTGAAATATTTACTGACCTGAACATTCTTCTGGAACAAGTTGTTTGTCTTCCTTATCAAAACTATTTTTTCATTTATTATTTTTCATAAACTGCTGTAGCAAAATGCCCTCTCCTCCCCATCAGGAAAATTACTTGCATTTCCTTAGGAAAAGAAATCAATTATGTAGTATTGACATTGGTAGTATATTCATATGGTTCAAACGTCAACTGTAAAAGATATACAGTGAAATCTCCTCCTGCTCCTATTCTTCATCTGCTCAGTAAAAATCATCTCACTCCAAAACTACCCAAAACAGGTAGTTTTTCTGTCCTTTGTATGTGGTTGGTAGCACATCATAGTTACTTTCCTGCACTCTGTCTTTCTCACTTAATAATATGACTTAGAGATCTTTTCTCAGTTACTATACTTTTGATAAAAATTATTCTTCTTTAGGAACCTTAAGACTAAATACTGGGAGATCTTTAAGAACTGCAGGGAACTTTCCAAGATGCTATAACAAAGGAAAATTGGGAAGTTTCTTGGGGCTTGGCTGGATGTGAATAGAGCCTGAAATCTTTCTCAGGAGGTATCCAGTAACTGGTAGAAATACTGAAGAGAAGGTAGAAAAAAGATGAGAGCAAATCAGCCAAGGCCATAGCATTAAAAAAAAAAAAAAAAAGGAAAAAGAAGAGTTCAGAACTGGCTATGAAAATGGCTAGGGAGGAAACCACATCCTGAGGGGAGACACAGCCTTAACAGCAAGACAGTTGACCATGGCAGAGGTGGCCTGTAGGGCAGGGCAAGGTTCTTAGATCCACAAAAGATAGAAAAAGGAAGGGGAACACTCAGATTGTGCTTGTAGCAGGGATGTAATGCTGGGTCTATACAGGGAGTGAGGGGTCAAAGCATACACAGGTGTTGCAGACACACTGTGTTCAAATTCCACATAAGTGAAACACCTTTAGGCAAATGACTTAATTTTCCTTAACCTAAGTTTTGTTATCTGTGAAATAGGAGTAGTAGTAACCATCTACAGGTTTGCCCTGGCAACTAAATGAGGCAACTTATAAAGAAGTGCTGCACACAGTGTCTGGCACACAGCAGCAGATTAGTAAATTTGCAGCATAATATATTATTACATCTATTAATTATATTTAATATAACAATGGATTTAATATAATAATTATATATATTAAATGACAATTTAATATAATTATATATAAATTTAATTAGTTATAATTAATAAGAGAAAAGAAGATTTCCTAGAGGTCAGAGAGAGGGAGACATCAGTCATAAGGTGAGAGGTTTCTGCCTCGGCTGGCATGGTGAGCTCAGGCCTTCAGGTGAGGAGGCCTTCTTCCTTGGAGACCAGGAACCATGAAGTACCAGGGGTAGTGGATGTGAACACAGCTGAGGGCCTAGCAGGAAGGACCTCACTTGACTCATAATGACTTGTTCCTGTTTGGATTGGAGAGGTGGAGGGTGACTTTCAAAATGGTATGCCTGGAAGAGGGATGATTTTGCTTACATTAGATATCATAAAGCTTTTTGGAAAATCTAAGCACTAATAGCTGCAAATGCTGATGTAATGGGGAATTTTTTTTTTTAAACACAGCCACCCACCACTTCTAAAGGTATGTGTCTACCATGGGCTCTGCTGGACATGGCTATGCGAGTTTGGAGGAAGAGTTTGGCAAAGCACTGAGTTGTTCTGTCTAGTAGAAGGAGGAAGCCTGTGAGGTTGAAGTACAATGGGGAAAAACAACTGCAGGAAACAAATATGTTAGATCCTGAGTTTTACATGGCTCACCCTCCCCTAATATGCCTACAAAATCTTCAGCAAAATCCACATTGCTCACTAATGGTCGTGGTGTGAATGAATTGTTTTTGGGGGAATGTAAAAGTGTTGAGCTTTGTGTTAATATTGGTGAAAGGTAGAAACAAAGACTGCATCTGGGGAAAGCTGCCCTTAAATTTTCTGACTTTTTTTTGAGCAACAAATGAAATGAGCAGCTATCATGAGCTGGATGCTGTGCTATGAACTAAGAACGTAGTGATAACAGAAACATGGTTTATATTATCCAGAAACTCTCAGTCTAATGAGGAAGGAGGATGAGAAACTGTGGTCAATGATATGATGAGTGCATGCACGGCGTGCTATGGGAGCACATGAGGTACCAGGGAAGACACTAGGACAAAGGGGGAACTCAGTGCTAATGAGCACATAATATACAATTAAACCATTTCATTGGAAAACATTAGTATTGCCTTGTGAGTTGACAATCCAAGATGAAGCAGCTGAAACACAAACATTCTGAAGAGTAGCATTTGAATATTGTTCTTTAGGCCTCCCAGTTTCCCTATTTTTTTTTAACCCATCTTTTCTCACAGTATCTGTATTTTGTTTCCAGAGGAGCCTGTCCCTAGAGAGAAACTCTGAAAAATACTATAGAGCTGGTGAATTTTCAAAAGGGGCTTGAAAGGAAAGAGGTAATTAAACAGCAAGGAACAGACTCTCAGATGACAGGTTAGTTCTAAGTACAATGAAGCTGGCAGCCAAATTGACTTCGCAAGGAGCTTACTTCTTTACTATCCATTTTGAATAATAGGATTTGTATAAATCCAGACCTGAAACATTTTAGAATAAAGAAATGTATGTATTTGGGTGCCTTGTCTTTTATAGTACAGCACTGTTATTTAGTAAGAAAAGGGAGATGACGTGACTAAACTTGAGACATTTTATAATTAACATAGCAAAATTTATGTATTCAAATGCAAAGTATTTTTTATATATAGATTTGGAAAGATTACATTTATTTCAGCATTTCTGAAATTGACTAAAACACTTTTGATATTTTCCTTAGAGACAGTTGGAATTTAAACCAAGAAACCAGTAGCATGGCTTTATACTACTAAGAGGAAGGTGCTATAGTCAAAAGAATTGGAAAGACCTAGGTCCAGTCTTGGCTCTGCCCCTTGCTACCTGCATAACCTTGGAAAACCTTAGCCTCTCGGTGTCTCAATTTCTTCATCTCTAAAATGGGAACAGTAATGCCACAATTGTCAGAATTTCCAGCAGTGATGAGATAATGCTAGTTTCTAGCAGCATGAGAGGTATAGGCATCTCAGCTGCTCAATATGCCTAGTCCCTAGTCACCCCACTTACTGTCGTTTTATTTTGACCAAAAATACTTTTAAATGACTTATTAGTCTTAAATTTAAAGCTTTGCTCACATTGAGGATCTGTAAATAATATGCTAGGAATTTGTCCTAGACATTTATTTTCTAGAACTACTCAAACTAATGTCTAAATCAATATTATAAGGATTTTAGTCACAGTTTTGTTCATAAGAGTGAAAAATTATAAAAACAACCTACGGTTCATCAGTAGAAGACTGCTTAAATACATTATGGTGCATCTATATATTGAGTGACTATATAGTCATCTAAAAGAATACTATGTCTTTACCAACACAGAAAGATATCTATATTTAAGATAAGCATCGAGCTGTATGTCTCTTAAGGAAGTTGTGCGATGTGGTTCCATTCTGGCCTAAAAAATATGTGTAAACACAGACATGTTTAAACCCTGAAAGGATATATCACATACTGTTAATTGTTTTTGGGGAGATGATTGTGAGATTTTTGTTTTTAAAATTGTATATTTGTGTAATAATAAATTGTTTACATGAGTATGTGCATTACCCGTGCAATTAAAAAAACAAGAGAAAAAGAATAGGAGAAAGACTACTTCCAGACTCTGAAGATAATGCCAATAAAAGGGTATTATAAAATGTTTTAAGCAATATCTACATTCAGAAGTAGTTGCTTGGCCGGGCTCAGTGGCCAAGGCCAAGGTATGTTTACACTATACTATAGCTTATTAAGCATGCAGTAGTATTACCTTAATTAAAAAATACTTTACTATTAAAAAAAGCTAATGATCAGCTGAGCCTTCAGCAAGCTGTAATCTTTTTGCTGATGGAGAATCTTGCCTTGATGTTGATGGCTGCTGACTGATCACGGTCGTGGTGGTTGTGGCAATTCCTTAAAATAAGACAACAATGAAGTTTGCTGCATCGATTGACTCTTCCTTTCACAAAGATTTCTCTTTAGCATGTGATACTGTTGGAGAGCATTTTCCCCCACAGTAGAACTTCTTTCAAAATTGGAGTCACTCCTCTAAAACCCTGCCATTGCTCTATCAATTAGGTTTATGCAATATTCTAAATCCTTTGTGGTAATTTCAGTAAGGTTCACAGCATCTTCACCAGGAATAGATTCCATCCCAAGAAACCACTTTATTTGCTCATCCATAAGAAGCAACCATTCATTTGTTCAAGTTTTATCACGGGATTGTATAACTTCAGGCTCCACTTCTAATTATAGTTCTCTTGCAATTTCCATGACATTTGCAGTGACTTCCTCCACTGAAATATTGAACTACAAAAAAAATCATCCATGAGAGTTGTAATCGACTTCTTCTAAACTGTCAACATTGATATTTTGACCTCCTCCCATGAATCATGAATGTTAATGGCATCTAAAATGGTGGATCCTATCCAGAAGGTTTTCAACTGACTTTGCCCAGATCCATCAGAGGAATAATTATCTATGGCAGTAATATCCCTATCTTAAATGATAAGACTTGAGGTCAAAATTACTGCTCAATCCATGGGCTGCAGAATGTTGTGTTAGTAGGCATGAAAACAGCATTCATCTCCTTGTACATTTCCATCAGAGTTCTTGAATGACCAGGTACAATGTCAATGAGAAGTAATATTTTGAAGGAAATCATTTTTTTTCTAAGCAATAGGTCTCAAGAGTAGGCTTAAAATATTCAGTAAACCATACTGTAAATAGATGTGCTATCACCCAGGCTTTGTTGTTCCATTTACAGAGCGTAGGCAAAGTCGATTTAGCATAATTCTTAAGAGTTCTAAAATTTCCGTAATGGTAAAGCAACATCGGCTTTAACTTAAAGTCACCAGCTGCGCTGGCCCCTCACAAGAGTGTCAGCCTGTCCTTTGAAGCTTGGAAGCCAGGCACTGACTTCTCTCTAGTGATAAAAATTCTAGATGGCATCTTATTCTGATATAAGGCTGTTTTGTCTACATGGAAAATCTGTTGTTTAGTGTGGCCCCCTTCCTCAGTGATCCTAGCTAGATCTTCTGGATAACTTCCAATAGCTTCTCTGTCAGCTCTTGCTGCTTCACTTGTACTTTAATGTTATAGAGATGGCTTCTTTCTTTAAACCTCCTGAACTAACCTCGGCTAGCTTCCAACTTTCTTCTGCAGCTTCCTAACCTCTCTCCACCTTCATAGAATTAAAGAGAATTAGGGCCTTGCTGTTGATTAGGATTGGATTTAAATGAATATTGTGGCTGGTATGATCTTCTATCCAGACCACTGAAACATTCTCCATATCAGCAATAGGCTGTTTCACTTTCTTACCATTCATGCGTTCACTGGGGTAACACTTTCAATTTCCTTCAAGAACTTTTCCTTTGCATTCACAGCTTGGCTGTTTGGTACAAGAGGCCTAGCTTTCAGCCTATCTCAGCTTTCAACATGTTTTCCTCATTAAGCTTAATCATTCCTAACTTCTAATTTAAAGTGAGAATACTTGAATACTAAGAGACCATTGTAGGGGTTATTAGTCAGCCTAATTTCAATATTGTTGTGTCCCAGGGAATAGGGATGCCTGAGGAGAGGGAGAGAGATGGGGAAAGGCTGGTCGATGGAGCAGTCAGAATGCCATTTTATATGGGCATGGTTCATGGTGCCCCAAAACAACTACAATAGTAACTAACATCAAAGATCACTGATCATAGATCACCATAACAGATATAATAATGGAAAAGTTTGACATATTAACAGAATTACCAAAATGGACACAGAGACTGGAAGTGAGCACATGCTACTAGAAAAATGGCACCAATAGACTTCCTGGATGCAGGGTTGCCACAACCTTCAATTTGTGAAAACCACAATATCTGTGACATGCATTAAAGTGAAGCACAATAGAAGGGGGTGTGCCTGATGCACATATTATACACATACCATCATTATACCCTCAGGTAAGACACTGCCAGTGTTGTGTGATTTAGAGGACCTTGGGAAGGCTTCCCTGCCAATACTTCCCTTACTGGTTTTTTAGGATACCAGAAATTCCACCCTTAAGGAGTTAGATTAAGAGATTTCTCAATATTAAAATGCTGCATTGAGGGCCTTTCTTATGTGTTCCTGCAGCATGCGGTATATACATCTGATTTTTAATGAATTTTAATTGCTTCCTATTTTCCCAAGACTCAGCTCATCCCAGAAGGTAGGATGCCCGATGGCTCTGTTCCCCAGTGCATTCCTCAAGGCCAGGCACAGAGAGGGCTCTCAGTATGTGTTTGTCAATTGAATAAATGCTCCTAGGAGACAGAACATAAAGATTAGACCTTGTATTTCTACTCAAACTATTGAGTAGAAAACTGTTGAATTGAGGAAATATATGTGAAGGCATTTTGAAAACTATCAACCACTCTACAAATGTATATTATTATCATTGGAATGTGAATTATTTTCTTAGATAATTTCCAAGGGATAGGTTTTGATGGGTAGAGGTATGATATTCTAAGTCTTTTCTGCCTACTAATAATTTTAAAAAATCTCTGACCTGTTCTCCAGCTGCTTGCATGCTAAAAAGTTCAATTTCTTACAGGACAAAGGATGGCTGGGAAAAGAAATTAATGAGGAAATGTTTCACTTCTGTAAAAACAGGCATGAGTGAATGGGTCAGGATTATATGGGAACGAGGTATAGAAAAATACATAAAGCATGTCCTGAAAGCCTCAAATAGTACTTTTCATCTATTCCAGAGTCTTTGGTCAATGACACTTCTTTATATGAGATGGAGTTCTTTGGCACAGGACTTTTGTCCTTGTGAAAAACATGGCTTCTCTCTCTAGGATGCAAAGAAAATGTTTTAAAATTGGAATTTTTGTCATTAGTTTCCCAGGAAACCATTTTGCTTCTGATGCTAATTTGTGTATCTGACTGTTTTGATTGAAAATGAGGCCTCTTGCTCTAAAGGAGCAAAAGCAGAAGGAAAGGCTGCTTTGGGTTTCTGCCCACCAAGAGGGTGCCAGGATGAGAGTGCCAAGTCGTCTCTCAGTTCCACCCTATGCTTGGTGCCAGTTGGCACCAGGCTTCTCAATTGAGGTCCCCAGAGTGTGGGGCCGGGAGTTGGAGAATCACTTTCTTTTTTTAGTTCTGACTCCAAGAGAGTAGAGGTTGGGCCCAGCAAACACTCACTGACGTCTGAGTTAGATGGAGCCAGCAGACAGGCCTGAGCAAGATAAACAGTTCACATCTTAAAATGGTTCTAAGTTTCCTGCTTAAGAAATGTTCTTTATCTCCTCCCTTAGATGGAATGATGTCCCTAGAGGGCGTGGATACACCTCTACCAAGGCATCTACAAATGAACTGTATTTACATTTCTGTGGCTTTTTCTTTTGGTAAGTAGAACCTCAGTGATGATGGCTTTGAAGGGTGCGGCTTTGCACGCCAAAGAATGTCGCATTCTCATCTAATGCCTTTAATGTTCCCGAAATAGGTTGTGCATTTCAGCTCCAACTGCCTGGTTGAGAAGTAGGTTTGTTAGCTGCTGACAGTCCTGCTGACTTTCTGTAGGCCGTGCATAGCTCACACGCAGGACTCTCTCAGTCAGACCTGCTCTTGCATCTACATGCAGCACACAAAGGAGACCAAGGTTAACACAGTCTTGGTAAAAATCATTCAAGTGCCATGTAACCACCAAGTATGAACCCCGGACTAGACTACTGCTTACTTTATAAGCAAAAGCTCTCACAGATATCTCAATAGCATCCTCTCTAGTATAGAATCATGCTGTTTAGTGATTCCAATACGGTACTCACTAGCCACATGTGGCTACTGAGCATGTGAATTATGGCCAGTCTGGTTTGAAATGTGTTCAGTATGAAAGCATACTAGAATTCTGAGGACTTAGTAGGAAAAGATAATGCAAAATATATCAATACTTTTTTGTATGAGCTGTATGTTGAAATGACAATATTTTGGATAGATTGGATTAAATAAAAACATAATTAGAATTAATTTCACTTGTTTCTTTTTCTCTTTTTAATGTGGCGGCCAGAAAATTTAAAATTACACACGTTTCACATTATAATTCAATTAGACAGTACTGACCCAGAGTGAGTATCATAATGCTCATTCATTCCCTCAGCCAGCATTTATCGAGTGACTAACATGCTAGAATAAAGACCCAGGCTGTGCTCGCAGAGGGCTGCCATTCCAGGACAGAGGCAGGTATCTACAGGGGAATAGCCCAGGGGTGAGGTTAGGAACAGAATAACATGCAGAATAACAGGGTGAGTGCTATGGAAGTCCCAAGGAAAGGAAGACACTGGTGAAGAACATAATCATGGAAGGCTTCAAGGAGAAGCTGAGTTTTAAAACACACAGGAATTTTAGCAGTTAGAGGAAAAGAAGGCAGTAATGTGTGAAGAGGTGCAGATATGGGGACATGTTTGGCATGTTTCAACAAAACACAAGTAGTTCAGCTGGGCGCAGCTTTTAGTACAAACAGGAGAGTGAATGGTGGAGATGAAGCCAAGAAGATAGGCTGAGATTTCAGTTTCTGAAGGGTACCCTGTGCCATGAAAAGGAGTTTGCACTTAGAATAAAAAGGAGTTAAGGTTGTCTAACTGTAATTTTTAAGTGCCATACACCCAGAGACTTTGAGCCTGATGAGTTAGGACTTGGAATCAACATTTTTGAAAAGCATACCAGATGCACACCCCATTTTGAAAAATGTTACAGCAGGTGAGAGGTGTTTAGTTCAGCAGTGACATGCTCATGCCTGCATTTATGAAAGATACTCTGAGAACATAAGGAAGATGTATGGGGAGTGGTCTCCTGAAGCTGTAGAGAGTGTCCGCTATTTCAGTTATCAAGGTGAAAAATGATGAAGGTCTGCCTTAGTCATTTTGGGCTGCTATAACAAAAATACCACAGCCTGGGTGGCTTAAACAACAGAAATGTATGCCTCACAATTCTGAAGACTGGGAAGTCCAAAATGAAGGTGGTGGATGATTCTGGTGAGGGCCCTTTTCCTAACTTGCAGAGGGATACTTCTTTATGTGTCCTCACGTGGCAGGGAAACACACACACAAACACAAATGTACACACACACACACACACACACACACAGGGTGATATCTGCAGACATTTTGATTATCAAGGGGGAATGCTACTGAAATTTAGTACTTAGAGGCTGAGATGCTGATATGCACAGGACAGCCTCCCTCCTCCAAGAAAGAGCTGTCTGGTCCAAAATGTCAATAGTATTGTTGTGGAGAAACCCTGATTTAACCAAAGGAAGTTGTCTTGCCCAATGTCACACTCCCTCCCCAGGTCCAGTCCACATCTAGTGCAGTGGTACAAAAACATGGCCCCCTTGGCTCAGTTTGGGATAACTCAGAAGCGCCATCCCAGCACCAGCATTTTTTATGGGATTGGCTGATGTCTCTATTGCAACCACACTGCAGTTCAGCTTCTCCCTCTGCCCGATCCTGCTTCCCTCACTTTCTTACAGGTGTTGTTTCAATAATATCTCCAATAAATATCCTGCAAGCAACTCTTTGTCTCAGAGTCTATTTCCTGAAACCTGATCTAAGACAGATGGCACCAAGAATGGTCCTAGGATGCTGATCATAAAATAGAATTTTTTAAAAAATGTATTTCAATAGCATTAGGGGTACATGTGGGTTTTTGTTACATGGATAAATTGTATAGTGCTTAAGTCTGGGATTTTAGTGCACCCATCATTGAAATAGTGTACACTGTACCCAATAGCTAGTTTTTTATCCCATAGCCCCCTCTCAACCTCCCTCTTTCTGAGTCTCCAATGTCCATTATATCACTCCATTTTACCTTTGGATACCCATAACTTAGCTCCCACTTATAAATGAAAACATGTGGTATTTGGTTTTTGATTCCTGAGTTACTTCACTTAGAATAATGGTCTCCAGTTTCATCCAAGTTGCTACAAAAGATATTATTTCATTCTTTTTATGGATGAGTAGTATTCAATTGTATACAGATGACAGACAGGATAGATAGATAGACAGACAGATAACCACATTTTCTTTATTTATCCATTGATGGGCCCTTATGTTGATTCCATATCTTTGCAACTGTAATTGTGCTATGATAAACATATGCACACAGGTGTCTTTTTATACAGTGACTGACTTTCCTTTGGGTAGACACCCAGTAGTGGGATTGCTAAATCAAATGGTAGATCTACTTCTACTTCTTTGAGAAATTTATATACTGTTTTCCATAGAGGTTGTACTAATTTGCATTCTTACCAGTAGTGTATAAGTGTTCCCTTTTTATCGCACCCACGCCAACATCAATTGTTTTCTGACTTTTTAATAATGGCCATTGTAACTGGGGTAAGGTGGTATCTCATTGTGGTTTTAATTTACATTCGTCTGATGATTAGTGATGTTGAGCATTTTGTCATATGTTTGTTAGCCATTTGTATATATCTTCTTTTGAGAAATGTCTATTCATGTCATTAGCCCACTTTTTGATGTTTGTTTTTTTTTTTTTTTTTTTTTGCTGATTTGTTTGAGTTCCTTGTAGATTCTGGATATGAGTTCTTTGTTGGATGCATAATTTGCAAATATTTTTCCCATTATGTAGGTTGTCTGTTTAGTTTGGTGATTACCTCTTTTGCTGTGCAGAAGCTTTTTAGTTTAATTAGGTATCATTTATTTATTTTTGTTTTTGTTGCATTTGCTTTTGGAGTCTTAGTCATAAATTATTCGCCTAGGCCAATGCCAGAAGCCAATGCCAGAAGAGATTTTTCTAGGTTTTCTTCTAAAATTTTTATATTTCAGGTCTTATATTTAAGTCTTTAGTCCAAATTATAAGTTCTCAGACTTTGAAGTCCATTTGTTAAATAAGGGGCTATGACACTGCAGCATCACAGCTGGTACATACAGTAATGACTCCCCCAGTCCTTCCCCAAAGGGACTTAAGACCATATATCAATACTAAGGTAGTTGCAGAGCAGATATGGGGAATACCTAGACATTCTGATGACAGTTAGACATGGGGTTTGAGCTGACACTGAAAACTGAGATCTGACATATTTGAATAACCCTTTTGTTACTGGGGAATATGTTGGGACTAGATAAGAAATGGGGTCCTGACTAGCTCACTGTAGGACCACTGAGACTGACCTAGCTAGTGTTCATTCTGCCAGTCTTTGTTTTCGTTTGTTTGTTTGTTTTGCTTTGGAAACAGGGTCTTGCTGTCACCCAGGCTGCAATGCAGTGGTGCAATCTCAGCTCACTGCAACCTCTGCCTCTTGGGCTCAAGCGATTCTTGTGCCTCAGCCTCCCAAGTAGCTGGGACTACAGGTGTGTGTCACCACACCTGGCTAATTTTTTGTATTTTTAGTAAAGACAGCGTTCACCATGTTGGCCAGGCTGGTCTCGAACTCCTGACCTCAAGTGATCTGCCTGTCTTGGCCTCCCAAAGTGCTGGGATTACAGGCATGAGCCACTGCACCTAGCCTGCAAGTCTTTGAATGCTCATTTGTAATAAACATATTTGGTAGTTAGAACTCTCACCGCGGTTCATTCTTCTGTGGAGTAAGAGCTATTATAGGTGGGAAGGCCAAGTGGAAGCCTTTGAATCTGTTTCCACACTTGCCAACTAATCAACAGCATTATCATATCCTGGAGAGAATGACATAAAGGATGCAGGGGCAGTGGTGTATTTTTGAATTCCCCTGCCCAGTTTTGGCAGCAAAAGGACACATGCAGCAGCGATGACCTGAAAAGTGCATGGTGACCAGGGGCTCATCCCCCACAGGGTTGAGAGTCTAGATTACCCCACCAACTAAGCTCCCTAGACCAGCAGAGGTGCTAGCCAAGGGTGAAAGGAATCTAGAATGGGTAATAGAGGAGGAAGACAAAGAGTATCAGATATGATCCTTGAGACCAGCTGCTGCAGCAGCAGGAAATGCCATATTTTTCCTATTTTCATTCTGTAAGTATACACAAGAAGCAACACCAATCAGAACCCTGGAGAAGCTGTTTCCACGTAAAGTAAACTTACTGTAAGAAGGAAGTAAATCCAAGAAGCACATAGGTTGGACTATTGGGAACGCTATAGTGCAAAAGTCCCCAATCCCCAGGCCATGGACTGGCACCATTCAGTGGCCTGTTAGGAACTGGGTCGCACAGCAGGAGATGAGCAGCAGGTAAGCAAGTGAAGCTTCACCTGTATTTACAGAGGCTCCCCATTGCTCACATTACCGCCTGAGCTCTGCCTCTTGTCAGATCAGCAGAGGCATTAGATTCCCATAGGGTTGTGAACCCTATCATGATTTTGCATGAGATGGATCTAGGTTATGTGTTCTTTATGAGAATCTAATGCCTGATGACCTGTTACTGTCTCCTGTCATCTCAAGATGGGACCATGTAGTTGCAGGAAAACAAGCCCAGAGTTCCCACTGATACTACATTATGGTGAGTTGTATAATTGTTTCATTATATATTACAACGTAATAATAATAGAAATAAAGTGCACAATAAATGTAATACACTTGAATCATCCCCAAACCATCCTCCCTGCTCTCTGGTTTGTGGAAAAATTGTCTTCCACGAAACTGGACCCTGACGCCAAAAGGTTGGGGATTACTGCTATCATGCACCACCTAGAAACCTCCCTTCAGGACCAAGGCCCTCATTTCCTGAAACTGCTGGGAGTGTTGCCTGCTGAAGCCTCAAGGCTAACTCTATCTCTGGAAGTTTCCCTGGGCCAGAGGGAACTGTCTCACTCAAGACTATGCTCCCTCCATGGGGAAGCCTGCATCCAGTGACCAGTCAAGGCAGGGAAGTACAAAATCCAGGCTCATTTGCCTCAACTTGAGACCACTCTGAAAGACCATCCTAGCCCCAGAGCTCCCCATCAGACCAGCTGAGACCTCTATTGAAACTGCAATGTAGCTCAACTTCTTTCTCTGCCCAATCTTGCTTCTCTCACTTCCTATACTCTCCCAATAAACCTCCTGCCCACAATCTTCAATTCGGTCTGTTTCCAAAGAAACTGCCTTAGATAGTCACTTGAGAATAAAAGTAATGCACTTACAGGATAATTTAACAGAGTGCGTGTTTTTCTAGCAGAATTAGACCTGTTAGACTGCATTCTCCAAAAGTATAGTATCTTATTTTCTATTTATTTATTGATACCTTGCATTACCAGCTACCATATTACAGTGCACTCAACCAGTACTGCATAGATAACTTGTAATGGCTACTTTATTAGCCAGCTCTGTGCTTGGTTCTCAACAGGATGTATGGGATCCATATATTGTCCCTGATATTTCTAGAAATTTCCACCTTTCTTTCAAGGATTCACAGAAGCCTTGAAAGTCAAACATAAAGCATTGCTAACATGGAGGGAAGGAGAAAAGAAGACACCCCTTTTCTTTTCATCTATGGTTAACCACTTAGAAGAAGGCTTTTATTTTAAAAACCCAGAAAGCTAGTCTCTTAACTGTGAAAAAACCTTTAATGCTTCAGTGTAAGCATACTTAGTATCTAGAACACAAAGAGAGAGATAATGAGAGGTTGTATGCATTTTATAATCTTTCTTTTGCCATACTCATTAAACCATGGAAATTATTGAGATTCCCTCAAATTTAACAGACATATCCCTCCAAAATTTATTGTGATCCATAATCAAGACTGATTTAAGTTTCCTTGTGGACATGGAAGTTGAAGGCTGTACTGAGCAAGTTAAGCAAGTGTGAATGTAGCTACAATGAGAACCCAAGGATAACAACTCAGTCAATGAAAATCACCACTCTCCTATTTGCTCACACTAGGCCTGCCTCTAGCCTAGGGTCTAGACTAGCAGTGCACATTAACCCTGCCAAACATCAGCAGCTTGCCCCACTGCCACCCTCACCAAGTCTGCAAATAAGTGACAGGTGATCTCTCCACAGGCTTTTAGCAAACTATCAGGTCACACACAGTACTTTGCTCAGAAAAACTCACTTATGTATCTCATCTCTGATCAAATTCAAGTACTTCATATTTACAGTTTAAAAGCCCAAAATGGGTTAGTTTATCATAGCCCAGCTTCATGACACTGATGCATGTGCTTGTAGCGAGTGACTATGAGCTTGGTGCTCTTTGATTTAAGTGCAGGAAGCTTTTATTTTTGAATTTCTACCTACTCATGGCAATACATCAAACAATCAGTTTTAATATCTTTAGGGTTAAGTGCACTCATGTAATTTAGAATTAAATGATTTTTATTAAGCACTTTTACAGACTATCTACATGCTATACAACTCCACTGATTAAGGATCATGGTGACTGGTAAAACAGCAGCCCCCATGAATTAGGGAAGCATTAGTGAAATGCATTTTCTGAATACATCACAAAATGCATTCAGTACTAAGTAACTCAAATGTCATGAGAGAGTTCGAATGAAAATTTCCCCCCAGAAAGCAAACACACAGATGAGCCCCCTAGGCTATATTGGATTCTGACAGTGACATATCTCTGGTTTGTGGTCTTTCTGCTTCTCCTGGTCTATATTCTCCACCACTCTACTCTCACCTCAGCCCCACTCAGAACTCAACTTCTAAGTCTCGCAGGGTTATTTATCTTTGAGTCTACTAGGAGGTGGGGCTGGGAGAAGGGAAGAAATCAACCAGTCCAGACTCAGTCCTCCTTGTAAAAGATTTGCAGTAGAGCTGCTCACCAGCAGAGGGCAGCATAAATCTGTTGCCTTGCACATGCTCAGAGAGGCTTTGGGCTTCATCCTGAATGAAAGGCAGACTGGAAACCCGGGGTGTGTCTGACAAGTGCCACTGGGACGCCATGTGATTGTGCATGCTGTTGAACCAGATCATATCTCCAGCTCATGGCTTCTTGATCAAAACTAATACAAGCTTCTCTTGCCTATTGTTTCAGCTGGGCATGGTTGTAGAGGCCATGGGGAGATACCCGAGCCTACTCCAGGATTTTTTTGCAGAATCACAGAGGTTCATTTTCGGCTTAGAGATATTTGTTTGGCGGTTTTTGGTTTGTTTGTGTTTTCTTTTGTTTTTAAACTCTACTCCCCTCCCCGAAAAAAGGTAAACCAAACTTAAATACTTGAAAGAGAAATTATTCAACTTGTAGCTGTATGAACTGGCAAAACTTTCTCTTCACCTCCACCAGAAGGATCTCTAGAGTCAAAAGGATCTCATCAGAGCTACTCTATGTGAACTAGCACCCATTCTTTCAACAAGCTTAACTTGGTGCTTCTGTAAAGCTGTCAGGTCTCAGTTGTAAGAGAAAAATGTTTCTTGGTATAATAATGGCAGGGGCTGATGGTCGTGGTGGTCCCTAAAGGTGAAGGTCAAAACCAAGCTAAAAGCAATGTTCTTTCCTTTATGGAGTCTAGGAAGATGAATGATTGTTGTTACAAGTTGCACTTACTTCACTGAGAACACATGTCTCACCAGTGGGGAGCCTAGACTGTCACTAAATTTTCTTTCTTTCTTTCTTTTAATTTATGAAGAAAAGGTTTAATTGACTCACAGTTCCAAAGGCTGTACAGGAAGTGTGGTTGGGGAGGCCTCAGGAAACTTACACTCATGGCAGAAGGCAAAGTATAAGTGAGCACCTTTCTCATATGACAGAGAGGGAGAGAGAGAGGGGAGGGGAAGGTGCCACACACTTTTGAACAACCAGATCTCTTGAGAACTCTATCACAAGACAGCACTAGCGGGATGGTGCCAAACCACTAGAAACCACTCCCATGATTCAATCACCTCCCACCAGGCTCCACCTCCCACCAGGCTCCACCAGGCTCCAACACTAGGGATTACAATTCAACATGAGACTTGGATGGGAACACAGATCCAAACCATATCACCTTATGTTCTGTTATCTCCATCTATGTGAATTGACATATCTAGTTATGTAGCCATTTTATCTTGGAAGAAAATGCCAATGATGTTCTATTTAATAAAAACAAACTTCATACTCAGTCTTCAGTGTGCTTGCCTGCCAAACCTGATGGCCCTAAGGGATTGGAACTGAGGAGAGACATATTCCTGAAAAATTCAGTGCTCAAATGTATTACAGCTTATCAGTTGTACACTTGTGGGGCAGGCAGATTTTATCAAATTCTGTAAATTTTCTTAAGGGAATGAAAATAGTCTTCTGGATGCTACAGACTGAGTGGGGAACTTCAACTCACATCCGGACCAAACCTGAAGCCCTGCTTGAGTTTGCAAGTATGAGAAGGAGCTATAGAAAGTAGCTCCCTCCTGAGGAAAAAGGCAGGGTTTCTCCCAGAGAGCACTGGGGTCACCTAACTGAGAACTTAAAGACAGATCTGGGATGAGGAGGGGTGGGGAAACCAGAGGGAGGAAAGGGAGCTCAGATGAGGAGGGTCCCTCTGGCAAAAGCCAGCAGGTTGAAGGGCTGAGGAGGAGTATCTGTCAGAACTCCTAATACTGGAAGGCCCCATTCCTTGGTTGGTACAAAAGAACAGTTAAGTTCAACTTTTATTTCTCCTAGCTACACTACTACACTACATTTGCCTGATTCTTCAGTCAAAGACTTTACTTTTGCGTATTATAGTCTGGAAGGCTTGGTTTCACGGAGGCTGACAGGCTTGGGGCAACAGGAGGACCACTTCCTTGAGAACTGTCAGGGCAAAGAGCAGGTGGATACTGGCTGTTTTCTGTGAATTTCCTTAGATTATCAGAAGCACAGAGACCAATGACCCTGAGAGGTACCAAGACTAATCTTTGTAAATTCTCTGCTGCTTCCTGCTTGTAACTTCTTTAAGATCACTCAAAGTTCTGAAGCAAAACAAATCTGATTTTGTTTCTGACTTTCTTTCCAACCCAACTATTTCTCCCCTGTGGGTTTGCTTTTTTTATTGGTTAGATGCCCCTCTTCTGTACTTCCATACCCTATGCTTACAGCTGCCATAGCATTTATCGACTGTATTCAAATTTCCTTTCTAGACTGTGAGCTTCATGAGGACAGAGATACTGTCAATTTTTCCATAGTTCTAGCCCTAGTGAATACTGTAATCCCTATATAAAATAGTTGGTCAAGAAATATATGGGTGTGTGTGTGTTTTCTTTTGAGACAGGGTCTCACTCTCTTGCCCAGGTTGGAGTGCAGTGATGTGATCAAGGCTCACTGCAGCCTCAACCTCCCAGGCTCAAGTGATCCTTCCACCTCAGCCTCCTGAATAGTGCCTGGCTAAATTTTGTACTTTTTGTAGAGACAAGGTCTCATGATGCTGCCCAGGCTGGTCTTGAACTCCTGGGCTCAAGTGATCTGCCTGCCTCAGTTTCCCAAAGTGCTGGGAATACAGGCATGAGCCATCATGCCCAGCCAAGAAATAGATGTTGAATAAATGTATGAGTAGGTTTACTCACCTTATCACACTTAATCTTTATGGTTTCTATTATATCTCATTTAACAGATAAGAAAACTGAGACTTACACAATTACATAAACATTTCAAGGTTATAGGGGTAGTATACAATTTAGAAGGAGGTGTTGTTTGAATTGGACCTTGAAGGATGAGTAGAATTTCAACAGGTAAAGATGTAAAAGTGGCCTTCCAAGACATAAGCACGTGAATATAAGCATGGAAATAGCAAACCATATGGAATATTTGGGGACTAGTTATTACTCGCTTTAATGGTTGTAAAAAGGTTTTGCAGTGATGTAGTGAAAGATAGGGCCAGAAATGGTGGTTGGAGTAACAGTGGAATAATAATAATAAGAGTAGATAACATTTATTGAGTATTTGATACATACCAACACCATTCTAAGTACTTAAATGTAAAAAATAAATTTACAAATAGCTAATATATAACCATGGTAAAAAAAATAATTTAAAAGAACAGAAGCATATGGAGTGAAAGGTAAGACTCCCTCTCATGCCTATATCTTTCCCTACCTCATTTCCCATTTCCTAAGGCAACCACTGCTATACCTTTTGTATATCCTTCTAGAGATACATCATATTCTGTGCATATGCAAACATATACATGTATGTTTTTACACAAGTGACCATGTACTAATATACTGTTACACTTCTTCACTTCTTGCTTTTTTCATTTTCAATGTATTAGAGATTAGTTCATACTGTTATTGTAGAGCTGCTTCATTTTTAAAACTGCTTCTTAGTATTCCATTCTACAGATGTGCTATAATCTATTTAACCACTCCCTCCTGACAGATATTTAGAATATTGCAGATCTTTTGCTGTTACAACCAACTGTATTGAATATCCATATATGTTTTGCTTTGAATTCATGTGTGAGTATATATGAAGTTAATTCCTAGAAATGGAATTTATGAGTTAAAAGGAATGTGCTTTTTAACTTTTCACAGATATTATAAAATTGCTCTCCAAAGAAGTTGTGCTACTTTATACTCGCCTACAATGTACTATCAAATTTTTTGATCTTTGTCAATTTGATCAGTCAAAAGTGAGCTTTCACTGTTTTAATTTGTATTTCTCCTGTTATGAATAAAATGATCATTACTTAATGTATTTTAAATACAATAAAATTTCAGTTCATAAAAATATAAATAGAAATTTATAACAAATATATGTATTTAAATTAAAAGAAATATCTAAATCTTATTAAAATAATAAAAATAAAATAAGCATTACTTGATGTAGTTTTCCTCTTTTCTGTAAATCGACTGCACTTCTTTTGTTTTTATTTTTATTTTTTAAATTTAAATTTAATTTAAACTTTTTTAGAGACAAGGTTTCACTCTGTCATCCAGACTGCAGTGTAGTAGTGTAGTCATGACTCACTGAAGCTTGAACCTTCTGGGTTCAAGCAATCTTCCAGCCTCAGCCTCCCAGGCAGTTAGGACTATAGACTTGAGCCACCATGCCCAGCTAACTTATTATTTTTATTGTTTTCAGATATAAGGTCTTGCTATGTGGCCCAAGCTGGTCTTGAACTCCTGGCCTCAAGTGATCCTCCTGCCTTGGCCTGCCAAAGTGTTGGGAATACAGACATAGGCCACTGTGTCTAGCCATTTTCTCTTTTTAAAATGTCACTTTGTTGTTCTTTTTCCTATTGATTTGTTGGCTTCTTTATATATTAGAGAAATTAGTCCCTTAGGTGTTATATATCTTACAAATATCCTTTTTCTTAATTTGTCATTATTCTTCTGATATTGTCTATGGTTTTTAAATGCTTAATTTTTACTTTTAAATGTTTTCATCAGAAAATTTCAAACATATACAAAATAGAAAGAATAACTTAATAAATTCTTATGGTCCAAATACCTACCCAGCATTTTCAAAATATATAAAAACTTAATTCATTTAATACCCATCCCCCACCCCCACCACACTGCTTCTCTTCTGCTGTCCTGTTGAATTATTTTAAAATAAATATATCATTTTGTATCATTTTTATCTATGATCATTATAGTCCTGTAGTGATTTTAATTTTGTGTAGTCAAATTTATTAGACTTTCATTTTATGGTTTCTGGTGCTTAGAGCACCCTGAGAATATACATAGTCATGACAAACTTTTGAGGTGAGTAATGTCTTAAAATTGAGCCACAAAGAAGCTAGAGTAACTTGGCTAAGGTGGCACAGCTTATAAAGGGTAGGAGTTAGGACCATGCCCTAGAGTTTAATGTAGGGCTCCCTCTCTTGACCATCACACCATACCTCTGCCCAGGGAGGCTATAACGGCCAAGCTAAGCAAGACAGACCTCAGGTTGGCACTCGCATTCATTCATGGCTGCTGAATGGTGAAATCATGCAGAAGAAGTCTGGCATAGTGGCTGCTTCCATAAACCTTTTAAGTCAGCACACTTTGGAGGGGCAAGGGGTCTGTCATAGATCCCCTTTAGAATCTCATGAAAGCTCCTGGATTCTGTCCATAGGAAGTATGCATATTTACACATATAGACACAAACACACACATGCACACACACACACAGTCACACACCAGGCTGCAGGGACTTGCTTATCTTCATTCTGTCATCTCTGTATTAGACAAGGAAACAGGCCTGGATTGGACATTTACTAGAGGTTTTTTGTGATTCAATTCCCTAGAGAACAGTGCAGTTTGATTATATTTGTATTTGTAGGCAGGTGAGGATGACCTATTTAATCAATACATCTAAGGGCTAAGAGATAAGCTATATTATTCAGGTTCTGAACAAAGCTTATGCTAATTTAACTTGACATGTAGCGTGTTAGGTTAATATGATTTAGATTACATGTATCATTTTTAGAAATTGATGTTTTTGTTGCTGGTTTCTCCTGACATTTTTGAACTATAATATGGAATGCAATACTTCTCCAACAAAGAAGGTAATTCTTACTAGTGAATGTAATTAATGGTTATCTGATCATATTACAGCATGGAAATGATGTTTTTGCCACACAATAGGTTTCCTAATTGGTGATCCAAGGATGACCACATTGATTTTCTGCCCATAGAGATTTCCCACTGTGCATGGGATTATCTCTTAATATTGTGATAGCAGCAAATAATGGTTATAGCCAGTAAGAAAATTAATTTACAATGCTTCAACAATCATTATAAAAGACCTAATAATGCTAATTTAGGTGTAGGATGAGTCATCCAATTAGTTAATTAAATAGAACCGTGCTGCCTGTCTCCTATAATGGAGCACACTGTGTTGTAGGTGTTTGATAGAGATGAGCAATGCCAAGGGAAGGTAAAAGAGTACACACTGGCCCCCACAAATGCATGTAATGTTTATATTTATGAAAGCACAAGCAAAGGTAATCACTTTGCCGAAAATCAGAAACAGCCATTTTTTAAATAGTTATTTTGCTCTTATCTTATGAAGAAAAAATTTTGCCGGTCTATTTGTTAGCTTTATAACTTCCAAGAATGTTTTCAAATCTTGATTTGATTTCTCAAGTCCAAAATGCTTTGGTTTTTCTTAAAGAAAATAATAAAATCACTGCCATTGGGTTGAACACTACCAATATCTCCATCTCCATCTATTTAACTTCTTTTAGTTGCAGTAACTTGCATCTAATTTATAAAACTCGTATGCCCATGTGGGCCATAAAAAAAATGGGGGCTGCACATTTTAATTAGCTTGTCTAGCTGGTGGTCCCACATAGCTTGGGATTCAGAGGTTCTAGTTATTTCTCCCCTTTCAGCTTTTGTTATTTCACACTAATAGGTTTTTGTATTTTTAGTCTGTCTTCATGTGAGAAGTACCCTGTCCCTTCAGTGAGTTTAGCTGCTTTTTCCTAGGCAATACCAGATTTTCTGGTCCTCTTTCCGGGGAAGAGGGGGAAAGCATTGGTTTAACTAGAAATCACATATTTCTCATTTGAATACAATGTAATTGCTCAGAAAGAACAACTGTCTCTACTAAGAGGGTGAAATACTCCTTTTCTAACTGCCAGCTTGGAATAATTAATTTTAAATGTTTTGTGCTATAATGTAGGAAATGTTTTTTTTATCAAAAAAAGATATTGAACATGATTACAATAAAAGTTATCTAATGATTGAATGGAAGTTCAACATTTTCTTGAAGAGTTTACAAACCACAATAGATTTTCTTCCTGTCAATTCAAATATTCATAGGTCATACAGGCTGGCCTTCTGCCACAGTGTAGCTATAATTCCTTATTTTAAAATACTAATTAACTTCTAAGCAAAAGTCTTTTAGCTCTGGATACAGTACTGCCTATATGAAGGAAATAACATGACTGAGGTGAAGAATGGTGTTTCTTGGAATAGGTATTGTTTGCCAAGCTCTATCCAAGAGCCCTACAGAAAGTAGAAAAAGACATTATAGAAGAGTAAGCAGACATTTTCACAAGGTCACTTCATTCAGACTGGAAAGTGGCCAGCACAATGTCATTATTTACAACAGGATCTGGGAACACTTGAGGAAATTACAGACCATTTAGTTTTGATTCCATTGTAGGGGGCAATGTCTTAGGAAGTATTTTAGGAGATTAAATGGGGAACACTGAGAAAAGCACAGCTTGATTAAGGATAGCCAATGCAGTCTCTGGAATGAAAAAGTCATGCTTCGATAATTTTTTGACTTCTTTAAGGAAGTAGATGCCAAGAAAATCAAATGAATGCCTCAAAATTCTCTATTCTAAATTTCCAGGAGGTGTTGGTTAAAGTTTTGCTTGACAAATTAGGACACACAAAGAAGTGGTTCTTGAAATTGGAGAAATGCAGGGGACAAAGATTAATTGTGCATTAAATTGTCTTTAAAATGAGATGGAATCACAGGACCAAAAGAATTTTACTAAGACAAAGACATTATAATAGTCTGAGTATTTATGATCAGCATCAGCATCAGCATCATGTTTTTGTGCCTTTATGATGTAATTAGACAGAATTTTTCCAGTGGAAAAAATGGAAATCTTTGATTTTCAAGAGTACATGGTCTAACAAAAATAACACTGATTCAAGTTTATCTAAGTAGACAGAGAACTAGGCAAACATAACAAAAATTTAGTAAGACTAACTCTTAGATGGCTAATAGTGAGGAAAACATGTTGGTTTTTAAAATTCAGGACAAGCATTCACAGAACTTCTCTTTGGGCAAGGGAGGCAAAGCTGCTATGTTTGCTGGATGGGCAAACCTTCTAACCATCAAAGGAACAGCACAGCAAGGCCTTTTCTGGGCATGAGAGGGCTTTGTCTGGAAGGTTATCCAGGTTCCCAGTCTAGGTGGCTGGTAGGAAGGTGACTGTCCTTGAAGGACAAGCTTCAACTACACATGAGTCAGAAGTTAGCTGAAAATGAAGAGGGAGTAGACCAAAAATGAGCAAACAAAATTGGGGTATTGGATTATAAGGCATCTAAGTCCTTTCCAATTCTAAAATACTGTGATCTCCCAGGGGATCTTCAAATAATCTTTTCAGATTAGACAGGAAAGATTTCCTGCTGAATAAAGTGAACTAGGGATGTACATAAACATCCTCTAGAAGGCAAGTTTGCTGATGTAATAATAGGGGAGAAGAGTTCACTATATAGCTGACATTTATTGAGTACTTACTCTGTCCCAGGTGATTTGCTAAGTATTTAACATACATTATCACTTATTTTAATCCTCTTTAAAATCCTAACAATACGTAGGTACTATAATTATCCCCATTTTGCAGTTGAGGAAACTAAATTAGAGACGGGATGTAAGTTGCTCTTCATTCAGACTGGAAAGCCCCATGTGAGTGGGGGTTTTACATGGGGCTGGGCAGTGTGGTTCACACCTGAAATCCTAACACTTTGGCAGCCAAAGCAGGGGGGTCACTTGAATCCAGGGGTTTGAGACCAGCCTGGGCAATATAGTGAGACCTTGTTGCTATAAAAAATTAGCCAAGTGTGGTGTCATGCACCTATAGTTCCAGCTTACTTGGGAGGCTGAGGTGGGAGGATTGCTTGAGCCTGGAAAGTAGAGGTTGCAGTGAGCACCACTGCACTCCAGCCTGGGTGACAAGAGAGACCGGTCTAAAAAAAAAAGAAAGAAAGAAAAAGAAAAGATTCACATGGCCAGTTAAGTGTAAGTTACTGCAGCCAGTTATTTCAAGCCAGTATATGAAAGTGTTTCAATTTGCCTGATCATAAGACTTGTCTGAGGCGCTTGACAAAAAACAAAAACAAAAACAAAAACAAAACAGACATTCTAGGTCCTTCCCCTGGAGTTTCTTTCTAGAGTAAGGCCTGAGATTTAACATTTTTACAAGCAACCAAAGTGGGTTTTATGATCACTATTTAAGAAACAGTGCCGTAATATCATAAAAGCCTCCCAGAAAATCAGAGTTGGGTATTCCAAAGCCTAGCAGATGCTGGCAGCTAAAGGCCATATGATAGAAGGCATGGAGTACCCACCCTCCAAGAGGGCCAGGAGCCTACAGCCCCTACAGCAGCATCACTCCATGAGGCTGCAGTCTTCCGTAGGCCTGCAAGGTGCACATACCCTTCTGGCATGATCCCATACAAGGAAACTCTCTTTGGCTTAAAACAGATCCTCTTGATAAACCACAGTTCAGAGAAACAGATTGCAACATTCTTTTTCAAATTCTTACACAATGTCAAGACAATAGGAAAAACAGAACCATGTGGAATTATCTAGGAAGGAATCACTTCTGATCCAAAGGAAAAAAAAAGAATATGAAACAGAAAAGAGAAGATTTTAAAATATCTAATTTTTGGTTGACTAGAATTGGTAATTACTTGGAACACCTGTTATTTCTCATCTCTGGTATCTTTGTTAACTGAATACTTAAACAGATGCATAGGTCTTTTTTTGGAATGAACAATGAATACATTATAATATGCAATCTATTTTCTTGGTACAAGAACTCTAAAAAGATAACACATTTAATTAAATGCACCATAACTTCAAAGAGCTGCTAAGGTATCAACACACTCTTGAAGGGATCCATGGGGAAACTACCAATTATACATCCAAATAAACATATCCATAGCAGACTCGGGCTTTTTAGTGTTCACACTTTAATCAATTCTACAAACATTTATTGAGTCCCCTACTATGTGCCAGGCACTAGGATTCTATGGGGAATACAAAAATGAATACACAAGCCTCTATCTTAAAGAAACTTACAATCTAATACATGAAATAACACATACACACAAATGACTCTAGTGCAAGCTCTATATGTGATGAAAGAATATAAGCATTCAGTGAGTTCAGATTGTTTCCGACTCTGAAAATTCCTCAGGAAGGAAATGACATTTGCAAAAAGATTGAAAGGATGGGCAGGATTTGAGAGCATATAATGTTCTCATTTTGAACTATTATGTTCTTAATTATAAAATAAGGATAATAATAATTCTCACCAGTGACTCTGCAGTAATGTTTACAGGGTCAATCTAATGTCATGAATAATTCATCAGCAGGAATAGTTACTGCTCAAGAAACATGTACACTTGCTACTACCTATTGTTACCTCCTCTTTAAATGTTTCCAGTGTCACCTTTCAGAGGACTTCAGCATGATAAAGCATAAGCCTCATGGTGGAGAGGTTACCTTTTGTGAACCCCACAAAAATACACCATAAGTATGAATGTGCTGTGCACCTGTGTATGAATCCCTGGTTATTTGTATATTGACTATGCTATGTGTTGAGGTGAACCAGGTGGGTAAGCTCTGTTCTGAGTACCCAGTAAAGAACCTATCATCCTCTTGGCTTGTTTAACAATATGCCTCTCACATCTGTCTTGACTTTTCTGCTACCACTGCCCTAGTTTGGTTCAAGCCCTTATCACTTCACCTCTAGAGTACTGCACATTTCCTTCAACTGATCCCTTGGTGTCTAGGCCTTCCCTCTGCTGTTCTTTCACACAAGGCACCACCAGGTTGATTTTCTTAAGCGATGGTCTGTTCACATCACATTGCTCAAAAGTCCTTCAGTGGGTCTCTCCTGCTCTCTAGAGAGAATCCAGACTCCAGGGCCTGCAATTCTGAACTCTACAATCTGGACCCAACACATTTCTCTAGCCTTAAATCCCATGACATTCCTATATCTGTACCTTTGCTTTTGTACCTCTTGCTGACTAAAACACCTAGTCTGCATCTCCACATGTCACAATAGTAACCATCCTTCAGTGCCTGCTCTGCTCAACTCTAGCCTTCCATCGGCTTTCTGTACAGACTGCTTGGTATTGTACATATTTGAATACAGGGCTATATTTATCAAGGTAAGTAACATCAGACGCTTACAATACAATACACAACACAACACAACACAACAATATTGCTTCCTGCACAGAACTTTCCCTACTTCAGGCACTCAATAACTTGTTTAATTATATACAACATTTAATAATACTAAACATTTATTAATAATAATACTTAATATTTATTAACCATGTTTCAGGTGCCATTTAAATTCTTTCCATGCATTTTATCTTCTCAAGAACCCTCTGAAGTAGGTACTGTTATTATCTCCATTGAAGGAAGAGGAAATAGGTACAAAGAGCAACCTGCCCAAAGTTACATAATTAGTAAGTTGGACACAAGTAGTTTTACTCCTGATGTTCGTAATGAACATGCAGTGGGGACTCTAATATTTTCTAAGGTCTTTTACAATCTATAAAACCTCACATTTACATGATTTTCATTTTATCTTCACAACAAATTAATGAGTTTGGTATTATTATCCTCACTTTTCAGAAGTCAAAACTGAGGTTTAGCGACAGGCTCAAAGGTATCTGTTGAGTCATAGAGTCAGGCTTTGAGCACTAACGGTCATTCCTCCTCATTGCTGTTCTGTGTCACAGCAACATGTCTCCTCAATAAAAAACAAAGGTAAGCACATGCCAATAACTGGGAATGTGGTCCAGATCCTTTTCAAGATCAGTGTGTGGCACTGGTGCACTCCTGGTGCCAAATGGCCATCTGGTAATGTGACACAAGTAACAAAACATGAGGGCATACCCAGTGAGCTCTAAGCTTGCCTTTCTAATCTCCCCTGCCACGATAGGGGTTTAAAAGGGAAGCATTTGTTCCTAAACTTCTAGGAAATGCCTCTGTCTCAGTTTGGGTTCCTGCCTAAGAAGTATTTGGGTGCAGGTAGTTTACTTGGGAGATGAACCTGGGAGGCAGCAGTGAAAGAGTAAAGAGAGCAGGTCAGGGAAGGAAAAGCTATCAATAAAAGGTTATCAGTGTGTTTGCTGGGCAAAAGTGGCTGGACCTTTGAGAAATTACACCTGGACCTTTGCGAAATAAGCACAATGCCTTCCAGAATGGCCCACCCAGTGGCAGAAAGCTAGAGCATTTGTCCACTAACCTCATGATTCACTGGTTGAGAGTGCTGTGACGGCATTAACTCCCCAACTTCCAGGCTTCCCTTGCAAGTGGATCCAGCAAGCTCCTGTATCTTTGGAGAAGACTCTGGGGCAGAAGGCTGAAAAACACACAGTGCATGCTTGAAGTGAGACACTATCTGACTAAGACTAAACTTGCATCAACTGTCCACCACAGTCATGGCTGAAATAAGCTGAGAGGATACAACATGAGGTACCAGAGGCTTCTCTCATACCAAATGAATTTAACCTGAAAAATTTTCAAATCCCCATAAGCCACCTAGGGATTTAATTATTTGGAGTGTAACTCTTTGGCAATATCCTAAATAATTCTCCTGGAGTGCTAATACTGTCTCTTTCTCATTTAAAAAGCATAAGCAATATATCCTATACCAAGATAGCTCAGTCCTAAAGTTACCAGTATGGATATGTCAAGTTTATTAGATTTTATGACAAATGCCCAAGGACACTATTAAAAGACGATGGTTTAAGATATACATATATATATATTTTATACATATTTATAAATAGATATATACATATATACACAAATATATATACATATAAAAACATTTATATATATAAATATGTAATGTAGGAAGCAAAAATAAGTTAATCAAGACACTGAAAAGATTTCAATTAACACTAATATTTTTCATAACTGTAGACTGAATTGTGTTATAGTAGTGTAGTAAGTAATAAAGAGGACAAGTTTTAAAGTGAAACAGACCAATTAACTGAGAGTATGATTTTTAAGCCAGTTTATCAGTCAGCTATTGCTGCAATAATGTTGTGTAACAACTCCAAAATTTCAATGGCTTGTGACAATAAGCATATATTATTCATTCACCAAGTCTTTGGGCAGATTATAGTTCTGGGCTCAGTTGGATTGGGTTGGTTCGGCTTGGCTTCAGTCTCTGAATTAAGTTTAGGTCTAGTCCACATTTTTCATTATTCTCCTCAAAATAGTAGCAATACAGGTAGATTCTTTAAATGGTGAACAGCAGAAGCACAGGATGAAAGAAGCTAATTCACACAAACATTTAACCTATGGTTCACATCATGTCTTCCCACATATACTTAGTCAAAGTAAGTTACATGACCAATCTCAACATCACTGCAGTGAAGAAATGGCCTCTGCTTTATCTTGTGGGAAATATTGAAAAATCACACAGCAAACGGAGGCAGTGAAGAATTGAGGATGAGAATCCTATCTACTTGATCTACAAAGGAGGGATAGTTACATTTATTTTAGCACGTGTTGTGAGGATGGAACTAGATAAGTCACGTAACATGGATATTACAGTTGTGGCACATAGTAACTGATCACCAAATATTAATTCCCGCTATCTTATCCTCTTCTCTAACCATTAGAAGGAAGGCAAAAGGAACCAATGCTTAATTAGCTCTGTCTACAGGATACCACATTATTTCTTTAATTAATCAGAAAAATGGTCAATCATGTTGTGCACAGTGTAGGAAAAACAACACTCTCACTACATATTTTTCATTCTTGAATAATTTTATGTTACTTCCTATCACATTTTCCTCTACATAATTGCAAAACCATCAAAATCAAGAAAATAACATTAATATACTGCTACCATCTAATACGCAGACCCCATTCAAGTTTTTCCATCTGTCCCAAGGATCCAGTTCAGAATAATTAAATGCATTTAGTTGTCATATTACTGTAGTTTTGTTTAATTGGAACAGCTTCTCAGTCTTTCGTTGACTTTCTAACTCCATTCATTTTCTATACTTCATAACAAATTACCATAAATTTAGCAGCTTAAATGTATTATCTTAAAATTTATTTAAGATAAAATTTAACACACATTCATTATCTAAAATTTCTGTGTATCAGGCTTGACAGGGTTTTATGTCTTACCAGGCTGAAGTCCCTGTGTCAGCCAGTGCTGTGGTCTCATCAGAGCCTTGACTTAAAAAATATCTGCTTCCATGCTTCCTCAGCTTGTTAGCAGATATTTCTTTGCTGCTTCAGGACTGAAGTTTTAGTTTCCTTCTAGACACCACCCTCAGCTCCTACAACCTGTCCACATTTCCTCGTCATGTGGGCTTCGCCAACATAGCCACTTACTTCAGAAGCTTATTTCTTCAAGGACAGTAAGGAGTTGTCTCTCTAGCACCTCTGTTAGTAAGCTAGAGTTATACACACACATACACACACACACACACACAGACATATATATGTGTATATATATCACTTTTTGTATGATTTTACAGATATAAAAATCATAATGTAATTATGGGAGTGACATTTCATCACCTATGCCATATATTACTGGTTAAAAGCAAGTCACAGATCCTGACCAAACCGAAGGACAGGAGATTATACAAAGGCATGATCACCAAAGGGCAGGGATCACTGTGGGGGTCAGGGAGGCAAGGGGGAGGAAAGATTGATCATCTTAGGTTTTATCCACTATAGTGGCCTTGACAGTTGAATATTACCTTCTAGAATCTTCCTTCATTCAGGTTTTTGTAAAATGTTTCTCCATTTGGATTTGTCCAAAGTTTTCTCATGATTCCTCATGCCCAGGTAAAGATTCTTTCTCCAGAATACCACAAAAAGATGTTTAGTTCTTCCCACTGTATGGTGGCTTGTAATTTCAGTTTGCCCTATTATGGAGTTCATATCTATTATTTAAATGAAGTATTATCTACCAGGGTTTACTCTTTTTCTTTATGTAATTAATAAATGTTTGGTAGAAATATGCTTTAAAACTGTTAAAATCCCATTCCTCATCACACTTCCAATCAATCAATAAAGTTATGTATTTAATCAGTGTGTGTCCATGGTTCACTATTTAAGAGTTTATAATCAATTAATCAATTTTTAAAAATTTTGGTGGTCAAATTATCCCCGATTTATCCAGTGGAAGTCCCTTCAGTTTGGTTTGTGTGTTCTTTAACATACCTCTATCATTCTTTGAGCAATTTCTATTGTTAGGCACATTAATCCAAGGAGCCTTTGCTCTTTGTGTGGATTTAAATTACAGTCTGAGGTCACTTACTTTCAGCATGAAGAACTTCTTTTAGTATTTCTTACAGGGTGGTTTGCTAGCAACAAATTCTCTGTGTTTTTGTTTATTTTGGAAAGTACCTTTTATCTTGAACTTTGAAAGATACATTTGCTGAATATAAAATTCTTGGTTGACAGGGGTTTTTTTGAACACTTTGAATATGTTCTCTTATTGCCTTTTGGCCTCCATTGTTTTTGCTGACAAATCAGCTGATAATCTTATTATTGGCTCCCTTATAATTGATTCATTTGTTTTATCTTGCTGCTTTCAAGATTTTCTCTCATGTTTAACTTCCAGCATTTTTTACTGTAATGGGTCTGTTTGTGAATCTCTTTGCATTTATCTTACTTGGAGATTGTTGATTTTCCTGGTTGCACAGGTTATTATTTTTTAATAAATTGAGAGAGCTTTCAGCTATTATTCTTTGGAATATTTTTTCTTCTCTTTTTTTCTCCTCTCCTGACATTCTCATTACTTGCACATTGGCATGCCTAACAGTGTTCCACATTTCTTTGAAAATCTATTCATTTTTCTTTTTTCTCTGTTCTTCAGCCTGCATAATTTCAATTAATCTATATACAAGTTCACAAACTCTATCCTCTACCAACTCAAATTCAAATCTACTTCTGAGCACTTCTTCAAATTTTCATTATTATATTTTTCAACTCCAGAATTTGTTTGCTTATTTTTTATAATTTCTTTATTGATATTTTCAATTTGATGTGCCATTGTCATCACACCTCCTTTCACTTCTTTAATCATGCTTTTCCCTAGCTCTGTGAACATTTTTACAATAGATACTTTGAAATATTTTTTGTCAGAATTTGATATTAGTTTTGAGCCTAGGAGGTCTCCTCTTGGCTGTCTTATTCATCCTTTTCTCCTACAAACTAGCCACCCTACAGTCTTATTTTATCTTCATTAGTTTAACAAATCTCCTTATTACCTTTTACCACAATCTCTCCTGTTGTTCAGATCATGTGTAGGTTAAAGTTTTTCACACTCTCTTGCAAATAAAGTCAGTTCCTTTGGGAAGAGTTTACGAACAATCTGGTTTATTGGTCTAACTCTCAGGCAAAATCTCTGAACCAGGACTTTGGAACTGCAGGCAGGGAGAATAGTGCTTCTCTCTGCTTTACACTCCTGCTGTAGGAGCTGAGTGCTTGGTGGTGGGGGTCAGCCTGAGGTCCTCTCAGGTTGTCTGGCATGGAACCACCACTTTGGGAGACAGAAATAGGGCTATCAGGGTCCCAGTAGTCTCAGCATGCCACACACAAAGTAGAGTCTGTATCTGTGAGAGAAAAAGTTCAATTTTAAACTGCATTCCTAGAACTTAGCCTCAGCAACAGCTGCTAGGGAAAGGATGAGAAATGCCAAAATCCTGCTCCTTTCAGGATGTAAGCACTCTACCTGAGACCCAGTGGAGAGAGAGAGCCCTGTGTTCTTGGCTGGAGTAGAGTTTCAGGGGTACATGTACAGGTGTGTTACATTGATAAACTTGGGTCATGAGGGTTTGCTGTACAGATTATTTCATCATCCAGGTACTAAGCCTAATACCCATTATTTTTCCTGATCCTCTCCCTCCTACCACCCTCCACATTCCAAAAGGCCCCAGTGTGTGTTGTTCTACCTGATGTGTCCATGTGTTCTCATCATTTAGCCCCCACACATAAGTAAGAACATGTAAAATTTGGTTTTCTGTTCCTGTATTAGTTTGCTAAGGATAATGACCTCCAACTCCAACCATGTCCCTACAAAGGACATGATCTTGTTCTTTTTTATGGTTGCAAAGTATTTCATGGTGTATACGTACCATATTTTCTTTATCAGGTCTATCATTGATGGGCATTTAGATTGATTTCATATCTTTGCTATTATGAATAGTGCTGTAATTCACTCAAAACCATACAATTACATGGAAACTGAATAACCTGCTCCTGTGTAACTTTTGTGTAAATAATGAAATCAAGGCAGAAATCAAGAAGTTATTAGAAACGAGTGAAAACAAAGATACAGCGTACCACAATCACTGGGACACAGCTAAAGCACTGCTAGGACGGAAACTTATAGCACTAAATGCCCACATCGAAAGGTTAGAAAGATCTCAAGTTAACCAATTGACATCACAACTAACAGAACTGGAGAACCAAGGGCAAACAAATCCCAAAGCTAGCAGAAGACAAGAAATAACTATAGAGTTTATTGAATATTTGTTTCTTCACTTGCCACTTGCCCTTAGGACCATTTCCAGATATTCTGAATGGTTGATTTTTTGTTTGTCTTTATTTATTTATTTATTTATTTTTTGAGATGGAGTCTCGCTCTGTGCCCCAGGCTGGAGTGCAGTGGCATGATCTCGGATCACTGCAAGCTCCGCTTCCCGGGTTCACGCCATTCTCCTGCCTCAGCCTCCTGCGTAGCTGGGACTACAGGCGCCCGCCACTGCGCCCGGCTAATTTTTTGTATTTTTAGTAGAGACGGGGTTTCACCGTGGTCTCAACCACCTGACCTTGTGATCTGCTCGCCATGGCCTCCCAGAGTGCTGGGATTACAGGCGTGAGCCACCACGCCCGGCCTGTCTTTAAAATTTTAACCAGTTTCACTGGAAAGTGGGTCAGCAAAGCTCCTCATGCTATCATGCCAGTTGATTTCCCTCACTCAATGCTTAACTTCTTAACTGGCTACATTCTTTTTGAATAGGCATGGCCCATAGCCCATATACATTTCAGAGTTTCTAAATATGAGAGTTATTTTGCATTATCCACAATTGCAGCTTTTTCAGACCTTTGCCTTGTCTCTTCTCTCTGTCTAGAACTCCCTTTCCCTAGATAGTCACAGGGCTTACTCTCTCTCCTCCTTCACATGATTGCTCAAGAATCATCTTTTTAGCAAGGCTTTCCCTTAACACCCTATTTAACATTGAACTCTATTTCCAAACTGGCACTTTCATCCTTTTTTGCTTTTTTCCCCCCCATTCATCACTATCTATGATACTGTATATTTACTTATTTGGTTTTTGTCTTTCTCACTCCAGCAGAATACAAACTGTGTTTGGTCAGAGGCTTCTTTCCCCTAATCTCTTTTGCTCACTGCTGAATCCTTAGCACCTTCAAGTGTCCTGCACATAGTGGGCACTAAAAATATATTCAATAAGATAACATTCCTGGCATCTTACATGTATTAACTCATCTAATGCTGACCTATGATCACTAATAGTAACAACAATCAATGAAAATAATTATTAATAATGTTTCCTGCTCTTCAGACATGGAAACTGAGGTACAGAGAAGTTAAATAAAATCAGACCATGGTAGAGGCAGGATGTGAACCCAGGCCACTTGACTATTAAACTTTCATTCTCATTCTCCTCACTCCCAGAAACTGGTTTCTTTTTCAGAGCAATAACTCAACTATTTCCAGTTTACATGTTATGACATTGGTTGATATTAGTTAGGGTTATTAAGATTTCAGAGTACTCATATTTTAATAATGCAATCTTAAGAATCGAATCCTTTTAAATGTCAGGTGAGTCTATTTTTTTAAAGTTGTATTTCAGACAGGAGGTAAGGAGAATTATTTTTTGAAGAAAAGGAATTTGATTGATGCTTCTTAAATAAGCAGTGGCCTATTCTCCCTGCTTACTGGTATCCAGCAATTAAATTAAATGAGGTATAATAGCTGTAAAATATATAATTAGTGCTCACTCTTAGTTTCTAGGAATTATGTTAATGTAGCTTGGTGTTGCATCAACCAATCTCAATGGAAATTATTAAAAAAAAACCAATAATGTACTGAAAAGCATCTCTTGGAATTTAAATTAGAATAGAAACTCTATAATGCATTAAAATCAACATTCTCATATCTGCAATAAATAGAGAAATATAACTTGCTGGTATTACTGTTCTACCTGACATAAATTAAAATGATAAGATTATAACATGAAAGGGATAATAAATATTATCAATGGATATATGCAGATGATGGAATTATGAGTAATTTAAAATTTTCTGTATTTTTTATGTATTTAAAATAAATGTATCATCTCTGGAATCAGAAAAAATAGTGGTTAAGTGTTGGAAAACACTAAGGAGCCTTGTGTTCATGAGAAGAAGCTTTAATTGCTAAACATGTAAATAAACCTATTTACTGCCATGTTATGGATGTTTCTGCATATGTAAATATTTTAACAACTTGTAGATTCATTTTATACAGGTACAATTAAGTGGATCTAGTACTTCTGAAACTTACTATATAAAGAATTTAATATGATATATTAAGTATGATGACTATACTTTCTCTTTAATTTTTTGACACATAAAAATTACACGTATTTATGAAGTACATGTGATATTTTGATATATGCATGCAATGTGTAATGATCAAATCAGGGTATTAGGATATCCATCACTTCAAATATTTTCTTATATAAAGACTCCGTATTATAAAGTTTGAGTCTTTAGTACTAGAAAAGGCAGCAGAGGTTTAGAGCTTGGGCTCTAGGGCCACACATGTCAGGTTTTAAACCCTTGCTTCATCATTCTTGAGCTTGGGAAAGTGGACAAGCTATGCACAATCTCTGCGACTTGGTATCATCCTTCACAAAAAGAAGGCAATAATTACTCCTGTTTTACAGGATTGTTGTGGGCATTAAAGGAATTGACAAGTTCAACTTAGGGCAATACCCTGACACGCATTTGCTAGCATGGTTATACTAAATTGTAAGCCTCTTGAAGTTAAGGGGAGTTATTTTATTTACTTCTGCTCCTTACACATGGAAAAACATCAATAAATGATTATACAACTAATGATGGAATTCATTCGAGAACTAAAATAAACATGAGAATTACACAGTCATTAAAACAAAAATTAGAATATTTTGTGGACTCTCACATGTGAGCTCTCTGTCAGGATTTCTCCTTGGCTCCCAGTTAAGAGCTCTAGGAAGAGAAAGTTCTATTTTTTCACTATAAAAGCTAGAGATTTTTCTCAGGCTAGACAAATAAGAAAGAGAACGTTTTAAAGCTACGACTTTGTATGAAAGTAATAGAACCTCAATTCTAATTAGTTTATGTAACAGAAAAAAGGAGACGTGCTTGGCTTATGCAGCAACAACACAAGAAGAGAGGCACTGAAGCTGGCCTTTGGGATAACTAGAATCAGGTTATCCCAAACTAGAATTTGTGTCCATCTACAAACAGCAGAGCCCAGCTGTTTCTTGCATGCTTTCTCTCTCGGTCTTGCTCCTCACCCTTTGCCTCTTGCTCTCTTTCTCTCCTGCATGTTAGCTTTGTTGTTTCCCACTGCAGTAAGTTTCTGTGTAGGATGGGCGACATGGCTGCCAGCAGCCCTAAGCTCACATCCCCAGATCCTCTCAAAAAGACAGGAGAGAAATCTTACCCAACATATCCCATCATAAAACATGTCAGGGAAGGCTTTTTTCGGCCCCGCTTTGGTATTTTGCCCATCTCTGGATCAACCATCATGTCTAAGAAGGAGGATCACATAAGATATGTACTTTTCTCCCTGCTCTGGGTTTTGTTATTGTTATTTTCTTCTTCATTTGGACTGGCTAGATTATTTTAGTGAATTCCTTCCCTTCTATGCCCCAGTGTTCAAACTCTGACATTGCTCTTCAGGGAGGAAACCTCAGGGTATGCCCACAGTCACTCTTTCCATGACCATACTCAGATGTTAAACTCCACTAATATCTAGAGGTGGGGAAGAAGTGGTTCCCCCCAAGACAAGTGGCAGATAGCCCAGACAGGCTGTTGCAGAAATGCCAAGTGTCAAGCAATCTTCTCAATTTGTGCCTATTATATGAAATAACTTAGATTTGGGAAGTTAGAGCCTATATTAAATTATGATATTACTAAGGCAGGACACAGAGGCTTAATTGAAAATATTCCAAAGTAGAAATGTCTCAGCTCTCTGTGTGGGTTAGATGCAGGATTTATATGATCCGTTAACCTCTCCAAGTTTTTAAGATTAATGATTATGGTTATAGTACCCTACTCAGAAGGAAGGTAAAGCCCAGCAATATTTCAACATCACTTACTATCCCTGATTTTCTATTAAAGCAAAAATGTTTCATATTTTATTATTAATGCAAAACAGAAATGAATGTCTTTAGTCTCTCTAATTCCAGAGTCTTCTTGGATTAGCCTGGGAAAGAATGAAGATTTTAGATTAATTTTTGTGTGAAGCATGGAAGGAACTGATGTACCAAAGGAATCCTAAGTCACCGCTAAGGCCAATTGAAACTGGATGGCTTAAACTGGAAACAGTTAAAGCCTAATGGCCTTTTCACTCTTTAAATGAACTCACCATTTAATATGGTGTAGTATTAGTTTTAACATATATACCTAATACTTAAATGTACATCAGGACTCTTTACATGTATAACATTTAAATATATACCGGAACTGTTTCCACATAAGTGTCTAAATAATGGCCCCAGTAACCTTGGATATTTACACTGTGCTGCCAGGCACTGCATTTTTTTTTTTTTTTTTTTGGAGATGGAGTTTTGCTCTGTTGCCCAGGCTCGAATGCAGTGGTGCGATCTCAGCTCACTGCAACCTCCAACTCCGGGTTCAAGCAATTCCCTTGCCTTCACCCTCAAGAGTAGCTGGGATTACAGGTGTCCACCACCATGCCAGGCTAATTTTTTGTATTTTTAGTAGAGACAGGGTTTTACCATGTTGTCCTGGCTCGAATGCAGTGGTGCGATCTCAGCTCACTGCAACCTCCACCTCCGGGTTCAAGCAATTCCCTTGCCTTCACCCTCAAGAGTAGCTGGGATT
>NW_012113030.1:1577208-1586289 GCF_000951035.1 Colobus angolensis palliatus | reverse complement strand
TTTTTTTTTTTTTTTTTTGGAGATGGAGTTTTGCTCTGTTGCCCAGGCTCGAATGCAGTGGTGCGATCTCAGCTCACTGCAACCTCCACCTCCGGGTTCAAGCAATTCCCTTGCCTTCACCCTCAAGAGTAGCTGGGATTACAGGTGTCCACCACTATGCCAGGCTAATTTTTTGTATTTTTAGTAGAGACAGGGTTTTACCATGTTGTCCTGGCTGGTCTCAAGTGATCCACCTGCCTTGGCCTCCCAAAGTGCTGGGATTACAGGCATGAGCCACTGCGCCCAGCCCAGGCACTACATATTTTAAGTGCAGTGTATAGATCCTATTTATACCAAAAACCTTATGTTTTTTATCAGATAAAAAACTGATTGATTTCCTAGTTAGACTGAAAGATCTTGTTTTACTCACAATTTAGTATTTTATGTGAAACTCTTGACTTTTAATTCAAAGCCTATTAACAAAATATCAGACCTAGATGAAAAGAATTAAAAATTTCATGCTAAAGGTATATTCCTTCTTTATGAAAATTGTCGTAGAATCTGTAGCTTCAATTAAAATTGCAGAGGTCATTTGATCCAGCATTTCCACTAGCAGTGACAAGTAAATAAATAATCATAGACTTGGGGAAAAAAAATCTAGCTACATGCATATTCATCACAGTATCATTTATAGTAGCAAAAAATTGAAAGATAAATGTGCACTAATAGGAAATTCTAAAATATGATAGAAATAAAGTATGGCATATCCATGCACTAGAATATTATGAAAGCACTGAAATTGATGTTGAGGAAGACTATGTACTAAAAAGATATTATAAATATGTCATGAGGTTTGTTTTAAAAGATTATAAAATAGTAAAATTCCATTGTTTAAATGGGATTTTATATGTATATAAATGGAGAAAAAGTAACCATGATACACACAAAAATATGAATAAAGTGATTTGAGCCTAGGTAGTAGAAATACAGATTTTCTTTTTTGTATTTTAAATGTTTCCTAAATTTTCTATAAAAAACAAATCATACATTCATGTAAGAAAAATAAGAAATAAAAATTATTCACAATTGAGACTTTTGGTGTTAAAAATACTTGAACACTACTAAGAGTGGGTACTATGCGGAAACAATTTGTCATTAGCAGATTACCTATGCTCCTTTGGAGTGATTTCTCTGTGACTTTTCACACTATTTCACAATTCTGTCCTAGGCTTTATCAAAGTCCATGGACATCTGATCGAAACAAAAATTAACAGAAATCTGCAAAAGAGCTATTAGGGACATTACTCTTGTGAATAGATAGTCAGCACTCTGGGGACAGACACTGTGTTATCTTTCTCATCTTAAATTTTGCTGCTGGGCTTCATGGTGCTTTGTGCCTACCAATACTCAATCATTGGATCAACGTTGGATGACTGTTAAACTCCTTGATGTCAGAGTTAATTGCTGACAACACCCTACAGGGTTTCCTATGAGATATATATAAATTGCAATCTGCCAAAATGGGAACCCAAAGCTGCTTCTGGAGATCAAAATTAAGGGCAACCCATCTTTGCTTTGCTAGCTGTGAATTAGCTTTAAAAGGAAAAACAAACAAACAAAAAACCCAGAGTTGATTCCAGAATGGAATATGTGTAAAGAGTTCACATCTGTTGTATCTTAGTTGGTATTCCACAATACGATTTTAAATAGATCCTTCATTTTGATCTCATCTGCTATGAACTAATGTGACTAAACAGGTTGGATAAACTGTCACTCTCCTAGAAGAAGGAAGCAGTGTAGAACAAATGTCATGATTTTAAAGTAACATTCTTTTTGCCTAACCCATTGTCCAGTTGTATTTCAAGTGAAGACATATTTTCTAAATTAAATTTATTTTTTAATACTATAAGGAGTCCTTATCTCCAAGCATGCTTTTGTACTTGCTATCACTTCAATAATTTGAATCACCTACACAAGTTCAAGGAAAGCACTGTGAACATAACAAGTCCTTATCCAAGTCCAGGGTATTTTGTTCACCTAGTTTACTGCTGTACCATCTGCCCTTTACTTCTGAAGGACTTTCAATAAAGCAGGAGCCAAAGTAAATGCAGATACCCCACTGCTATCTATTTAACTTTCATTAAGTGAGTTGGTGCAGTGCTCAGGCGCCTTCTCAAAACCAGCCCATCATCTAAGAGTATTTACATAAGACTCTTTGCATTATATTCCAACCTCTGCAACACTAGTATTAACTACTGACATCTGCCAACTCTGACTGGTAAGTGCTTTACAGTACCAATTCATCCCAAGCAAAAAGCATTTCTGAGTGCTGCAGTGCTCTTGTTAATGCCAATAAGAAGTATCAAGGCTTATATGACACCTAGAAGAAATTAGTACCCATATTCAAAGAAAAGTCTTTGTTATTTCCCAGAGTATTATGTGGACTTTATTGAGATGACTGCATCTGACACCTGCTGTAATATAAAATGCAGCTATAATTAGCCAACTGATGTTCACTGCAGTTTAGGTCGAATCCCTTCTGTGGGAATTATGCTTTAAAATATTCAGAACTCCAAGTGGCTCTCATTACATTTAATTTTAACTTAGAATTAGGTGGTCTAGAAAAAAAAATTTAGGATTGTAATAGCCCCCTGCTGAATGCCACACAGCAATGTGAAAACCCATAGGGTTTTTTCCTCTCTAAAAAAAAAAAAAAAATGAGAGCAGCAGACTACACTACAGCCTTCAATTGAAGTCTGGCTTTGCTTAATTGTACTTTTTGCACTCATCAGTCTCTCCTCTTCAGAGCAAGCTACAAAAATTGCCTGAATAGCCAAAGAAAAGTTTCCCACAGTCACTGGCCACAGAAAAACACTATTGTCCTTCCTCACAGTTTGATGGACAACATTTCTATAAATGGGTAGCCAGGCTGTCAATGGTACCCTCGCTGAAAAGGCAAAAGAAGAGAACAGATTCTGCCAATATCTGACAAAGCATGTTAACACATAATCAGGCATTCACTAGTCAGGCAGCTGCCCCTGGGACCTTCATCACACAGGTGCCTTTAAGCCATTTCCTATTCACAGATAAAGGAAACAAACAGGAGATACCTGGGAAAGGAGCAGTCTATTATGATTTGCCAAATGTCCATCTTCTGAGCTGCGTGTAAAACTAGAAAGATGAAAAAAAACCCTGTAGTTTCAACTGAGAGATGATAAAACAGCCAAACACTTACAAAATCTTTAAATTAAGCTGTGGAGTTTTTTCCTTTCCTTTTCTCTGTTTTTTTTTTTTGGGGGGGGTGTGATTTCTGTTTGTTTGTATGGCATAACATCACTCAAGTATAACAACAAAGGCCATCTTTTCCTTGGTGGCTTAACAAACACATTTGCCCAACCTTAGTGTGAAACACTAAGGCTGAAATAAATACTTACCTGGTCCAACTGAGTCACAAAAGGGTTTACTTTGTCACTTGAAGCCATTTTTCCTATACACTTACACATTCTCTCTTTCTTCATTTCAAGATCTGGGATCAGTAATGCCAGAGGGGTAATGGGGTGAATGATTCTCCAGGAAAGCAGAAACTCTAGACCATTTCTTGAGGAACCACCAAAGTAAATACTTCAGAAAAATAATTAGCATTTTTATTTCTTCATAAGTGCTCACACTAAGAACATTATTTCCACACTGTGGCTATCTATCCAATCAGAGGAAATATCAGACCTTAATACTTCATTACGCTAATGGCCCTATTACCATATATGACATTAAAATGTGCATACTGGTATATGGCTATTCTTAGGACATTTTCAAATTATAATTTAATGATTACTACCTTTAAGTTGTTAAGTAAGAATTTCTATTTTATTTCTTCATTTTCATTTTAGTGATTATCATACTGTCAATTCTTCTGTATTTAAAGTGTGGTACACATATGAGGAAGGAACCAGGAAGGCAATTTTGTGAAGTGGTGAAGTTCTTAGGAATCTCAGATTGACTAAAATATAGTTTTTAGGATACAATTTGAAAATCGACACACTCAAAACTACAACTTTTAACCTAAAAGGCAAGTACTATAAAACTACTGGGGAAAAAGAAATCAAGACAGTAGATAATCCAAACCAGTGGCAAAAGTTGAAACGACTGCTTTTTCAACTAACTTTGTAAATAAGCAATTATTATCTTGTATAGCTTCCTCATCTGCAAAATAGGGGAGTGTAATGCTTAACATTCCTATTTGTTGAATACAAAGCTCAACAAATGGAACAAAACCAATAAAGGCTCACGAATATCTCAGAAATATAACAATGTATATTCTCTGACTTAAGCTTTATTTTCTTCTTTATTTCTTTTTACGTATTTGTTTAATAAAATATAAATAAAATTATGAAGTCAACTTTAGTTAATAAATAGCAAATTAGGATTTATTAAGTTTACAATCCTTATAAATATAAAGACATTAAGGAATCTTTCCTTAAATTTAATTCAATTAAATAATATTTAGAAACTGCCTATATATAATCATCATCATTAATGCCAGTATGCCTATTCTGTGCTAGGTATTTTATGAATGTTTTATTATTTAATCCTTACAACAACCATCTGAGTCAGGTACAATTATTTTCCCTATTTTACAGGTAGGAAACTGAGGTTTGGGGATATAAAATGAATTAACATTCTCTACTTTTCTACTAAGTTGCAGTGCTTGGATTTGGATTCAGGTCTGTATCCTTCTAAAGACCATACTTGTCCTATGAAACCATGGTTTATGTTTTAATAAACAGAACAAAATAAATTTATATTTATGATTTGAAAATGCAACATGCTCTTTTATTAGGTTGCATGTGTACATTTTCTATTTTATGGTATATGTGTGTATTTTTATCATTATGACATAAGTTAAACCAACCTCCTATCTCCAGGAAAAATAATCAAAACTTTTCTGGATAGTTGAATTAGGGTTTTGTTTTTCTTAACTATTTAAAGTGAAAGAGTTTCTCTCCATGACCAAATTTACACATGAAAATTTTCACTCAAAGACTAAACACTATCTCCCCAACCAGACTGAAGTTCTTTAAGGTTGAAAAGGAATCCTGTTTTCAACTTTCTCAAGATTTGTGACAAAACACAGCCTCTTAGGAATCTCATCTTTAGATGTACCCCATAAAACTCATACAACTTAAAACACTTTTTTATTCTGGCTTTGGTTGAATCCAGATTTCGTCAGTGTTGCCTACCAAAACAAATCTTTTCTAAACATCTGAACTTTTTAGCCTCATGTTTCAATTCATAGAAAACTTGATCTGAATTGATATGCCACTTCGATTCTAATCTCATCCTTGCCCAAATGAGGAAATCTCATCTCTGTTTCTTCCTTGCTCATTCCCATTTCTGGACTCTAAGTCAGTGTGTTTCTCTAGAAATACCCTCTTTTCTTCTTTCTATCAATCTAAATCTAGTCTTTCGTGTCTACCTAATGGTGTACTTTCTCAACAAAATGTTCTTAACTGATTCTACTTAACACTAATCTTTCATGCAATTTCATCTGTCCTTATTTTTTCTTTTTCTGAGATGGAGTTTCACTCTTGTTACCTAGACTAGAGTACAGTGGCGTGATCTCGGCTCACGGCAACTTCCGCCTCCCGGGTTCAGGTAATTCTCCTGCCTCAGCCTCCTGAGTAGCTGGGTTTACAGGCACCCACCACCATGCCCAGCTAATTTTTTTTGGCTTTTTAGTAGAGATGGGGTTTCACCAAGTTGGCCAGGCTGGTCTCAAACTCCTGACCTCAGATGATCCACCGGCCTTGGCCTCCCAAAGTGCTGGGATTACAGACTTCAGTTGTCCTTATTTTTCCATTATGTGACCTATCATCATTCACTTGAATGATATGATGGCTAGCCTCACCCTCCTAATTGATTCATGGAGCCTAGACCTATATTTTCTACCAAATTATATCCTCCTTGTGTGTCTGGAATTAGTTCCTTCTGGTGGATTGTTGGTCTTGCTGACTTCAAGAATGAAGCTACGGACCTTAGCGGTGAGTGTTACAGCTCTTAAAGATGGTGAGTCTGGAGTTTGCTCCTTCCAATGTGTCCAGAGTTTCTTCCTTCCGGTGGGTTCGTGGTCTTGCTGACTTCAGGAATGAAGCCACAGACCCTGGCAGTGAGTGTTACAGCTCATAAAGGTAGTGCGGACCCAAAGAGTGAGCGGCAGCAAGATTTATTGTGAAGAGCGAAAGAACAAAGCTTCCACAGCACGGAAGGGGACCCCAGCCGGTTGCTGCTGCTGCCTTGGGTGGTCAGATTTAGTCCCTTATTTGGTCCTGCCCAGGTCCTGCTGATTGGTCCAGTTTACAGAGTGTAGATTGGTCCATTTCACAGAGTGCTGATTGGTGCACTTACAATCCTTTAGCTAGACACACAGTGCTGACTGGTGCGTTTTTACAGAGTGCTGATTGGTGCATTTACAATCCTTTAGCTAGACACAGAGCGCTGATTGGTGCATTTTTACAGAGTGCTGATTGGTGCATTTACAATCCTTTAGCTAGACACAGAACACTAATTGGTGCGTTTACAATCCTCTAGCTAGACAGAAAAGTTTTCCAAGTCCCCACTTGACCCAGGAAGTCCAGTTGGCTTTAACTCTCACTTGGGGGCAAAAGAAAGACCATATAAATAAATGAATGAATGAATAGTAAAACAGCTGATCCTAATGCTTCATATACTATTCTCTCATAAATCCTTGAAGAGAGTTATCATCCATTGTTATACTCCTGGAGTTCTACAACTAGAAAAGGAAGAAATCCCACACTGAAATCTGGCTTGAACTAAGAATGGGTTAGAAGAGTTGCCAACTCTAATCTTTCCTGTGGAAATTTCCCGTGGAAATCATTAGTGCACTAAACATTCTGGCTTTTATCCTTCTAGGCACACGGGGGGATTACTCTTCTTGACCCCATTTGAAATTAACATGGCCATGTGATTTGCTTTAATCAATTAGTGTGATCAGAAGTGACAAACAGTTATTCTAGGGAGAAGCTTTAATAGTCTGTGTGCTATTTGCCATTTTGCTTTTTCTTTGCTGCAGTATTTGTGGAAGAATGAAGATGGAGCCCCCTCCTCAGCCAGGGTCCTTAAATGAGGAAAATATAGAGCAGAGTTCCTGGTCAACTTACGGCCACCATGTAAAAGGAGTAAGAAACAAACTTGCACTGTTTTAAGCCACCAACATTCATTACTGCAGCACAGCCTCTCCTATGCTGACTAATAACTTCTTAATGTCAAGGTGGGACACAGTATGCCAAAATGCGAGGAGACTGAAAAACAAAATGACTGGCTAAACTAAAGCATCTTCAAATATGATCCAGAAGTATATTAGATTAGGCATTTCATTTCTGAAACTGGTAGGTAAAGAATTAAGCTCTATAGATCCTTCAAACATCTTCTGAGTTGTTCACAATTACATTTCTTTCTCCCCTTTGGTATGCATCACCCCTTCACACTTGGCACATTAATTTGAAATTTTAAAATTTTATAAACTCCACAGACTCTACTAATATCTTAACCATCAGAAAATTTAGTGGTAGATTTCTATAACTTTTGTATGTAATATTTCTGATTGAATATTAAAATATCATTTGTGTCCTCATAGATGCAGCTGTAAAATTATATGCCTATTTTTGACTTTATTTTGCTGTTGGTATGTCCATTTAGTCAAGATAAGAAATCGCTGGTCTGGCTCTGCTGATCTATTTAAGAGTTGTTTTTACCTATTTATAGCATAAATAAATAAATGTTTTCATGTGTTTCAAAAAAGGAACGCATATCTAAAGTTTCAAATATGAAATCTGAGAACCTACTGAGTATACTTTTTTTACTTTTATTCTCTTTTATATATCAATATGCTGACAGATACATTCTTCTATGACTACATCCTTCACCACACATAAGTACTGAATAGTTACGAATAATGAAATCTTTAAAAAGCATAATGAAAGAATGGCACAACTGTTTTTTTTTTTAAATTTCTCACTCTTGAGGACTCATTGCAATATTTCCTGCTCCATATTAAACTTGAGAGCTTCTGATAAGTATTCTTAGAATTCTGATCTTTTGGAAAGAATAATGATTCAATTAGGGTTTTTTTTAATCACGATGATTACTTTATGATAATGATCTTACATGGCTAAGACGTCGCACTTACATTGCACTTAGATGCAGCATTTCATTTTAGCAAATTCCAAGAACCATTCACAACTTTATTATTGTACCCGATTTTTACAAGTTCTTTATCCAAGAACCTCTTCATTCTTAGTCAAAATGGGGAAGCTATTTGAGAGGTACAGTGATACCAGCACCAACTGAAAAACATAACAAAATGAGGAACATCAGAACCATTTGAAAGCAAACCAGAAATCTTCATTTGTAGTCTTAAGTAATATGTCTTGGAATTGGTTCAGAAATCAGTCTTTCAGAGGTCCTTTGAAATTGTCTTGAAGTTTTATTGGATAAATTGAGTCTTTTGTAGCACATATTATATTAGACATTAGTTTCCTTCCACAATAGAAGGAAGGAACTAAGATGTTATCACTATCACCATTTCTAATAATGTCTTGCTAGCTAAGACTGAAACTAGACAAATTTCTGAAAACTTCATTTGAGTGACAAGACATGAATAGAAATGGCATTAAAAATTGTTGGAGTTATTATACAAAAATACGTATATTGTAAAACTTTAATCATTTTTTTCTTTTGCCATTCCCATTGAAGGTATTCAGTTTATCAATGCTCATTCAACCAATATTTATTGAACCCTGATTATGTTAGGGAAATGAAATCTGTGACATTGCATGGAAATAGAAAACAGATGCTATGGTTTGAATGTCCCCTCCAAAACTCATTAATTTTTAATTGCCATTGTGACAGTATTGAGACATGGGACCTTTAAGTAGTGATGATGCGTTATCTCAGGAGTGGGTTAGTTATCACAGGAGTGGGTTAGTTATCTCAGGAGTGGGTTAGTTATCACAGGAGTGGGTTAGTTACCTCAGGAGTGGGTTAGTTATCACAGGAGTGGGTGGAGTGGGTTAGTTATCATAGGAG
>NW_012113030.1:1496361-1577158 GCF_000951035.1 Colobus angolensis palliatus | reverse complement strand
CAGGAGTGGGTTAGTTATCACAGGAGTGGGTGGAGTGGGTTAGTTATCATAGGAGTGGGTTAGTTATCACAGGAGTGGATTCCTTATATTAATAAAACAGATGAGTTTGGTCCCCTTCCTGCTTGCTCTTGCTCTCACACTCTGTGCCCTTCTACATTCCACTATGGGATGACATGGCAACCCCTCACCAGATGCTGAGCAGATGCCAGTGCCAGCCTCCAGAACCATAAGCCAGATAAAATTTTCTTTATAAAGTACCCAATCTGTGGTATTCTGTTATAGCAACACAAAACAAGTAGGATAGCAGGTAATGATACATGTCATAAGAATAGCACAGACAATGTTGGCTCTCTCAAGGAAGCTTCCAGTTATGAGGGGGCCAGAGAAAGCCTGGTGGAAAGGGTGAGTCTCAAGCTGAGTCTTAGAAAAAAATAGGTGAGATTTTACCTATTTTAAATATGAGTAATAAAACAGAAGTAAAAATGCAGGGAGACAACATGGATGGCAAGGAAATGAGTATACTGTAGAAACTGCAAACGACTTATGCAAAATAGAACTATGAAAACAGGATGTTTCCAGTCAACAAGGCATGGTAGAGGTTTAGTTGTTGAAGCTGGTGGTGTATGGTGTGTGAGCATATGAGTATATGTGTTCAGGTATAGTGAAGATGTCCTCCTTTGGGAGAGACAAATCAAGTTCACAGAGGAAGCATGAAGGGATGGTATGAGTTTAGTCTTGGAAATAAAAAACACTTCTTCCTTTGACAGAGCAACAATCCTACTTTACCATGAAAGAACATCTGAGGAGGTCACAACACCTATTGCGTGCTTCCTTACTTGCCCTCTCCTCTAGCTAAAGCATCTCAGCCACTAGATCTATTTTTTCATTCATAGGTACCTTCATTTTAATATTTATTGAACACCTACTATGTACCAGGAACTGTTCTGGGTATGATGGGTACGAAGACTATCAGCTACATCACTATTGGCATACCATTGCCTAGGATATGGTTGATACTCAATAAACATTTGCTGCTTTAAGGTAGAGATAACAGAAATGAGAAAGCACACACTAGTTATCTGTGAATTTCTCAGTAAAGTAGGATGGTTATTATCTGTTGAGAATGGAAAGGGTAAGTAGTGAATTAGATGTGTGAGCAATGAGAGACTTGAAGCATCGGCTAAGGGAAGTGTGCTGGGGAATAAATGGGAGATCAATATCAAGATAACCTAGCAGCAATGAGAACCCAGTTGGAATAGGAGAGATTGATTTTTGTAGTAGGCCAGGGTACATATGGTGGTATGACTTTCTCCAAGAATACTGTTTTAACAAAATTCTCTATCGTACAGGAAAAAGATCAGGGGAAACACATAGGTAGGGTGGTGGTGGAAGGTGAGAACTGGCCTGGAGAAAAGATAGGGATTTAATAAAAGGAAAGTGGAGTTTTACATTTTGCTAAAGGCAAGCCCTCTCTCCCCTAAATAACCTGATGTTACATGATATTTCCCCCATATTATTAACCCATAAAAAAATGAATTACTGTCTTCTAAACTGTTCTATTCTAAATTGCATTTCAACATGATTTCTGAAATAGCAGTAACATTACTAAACCTGCTGCAGAATTCTTTATTTTTATCAGGATGTCCACAGAAGTGTCTTTTCATGACAAACTCCTACCCTGAACTTTTGTAAAAGTATATAAATGTTAAATGCAAGATATTATAAAAATTAATATTAAAGTAATAAATAATATTTACTTCTTCCATTGTGAGATTTTGGAAATTCCATACAACAAACCCTATAAATTCCCTTTTTGAATAAATGAGACCATTTTAGAGGACATTAAATCTATAAAAATTAAAGAACAGCCTCCACTGATTTAGCTACTACGATTTTTATTTATGCTGTTCATTATCTACCTAGAATTTACATATTCCATGTGTCTGCATATTTGAAATGACTGTAAGAACATATGGCAATATGGCATTAGCTTATTCAAAAATGGTAAGATTGAATCTAGCACAATTTTAAAACTGTTTATGGCAGAGTTAGTATCTTTTATTTTAACCAATCTTCTGACACCTAGATTTTCCTCAGTTTAAATGGATTCCTAGTTTTAAATGAAAAGAAGCTGACTGACAGTGTTCTCAATTTCCCTCTCTTAGAAAACTAGGTGGATGGGTCAATGTAAGTTGCTGTGAAGTTCTCAGGAAAATACCACTCAAGAGGATAAGAACTCAGAAGCTCTTCAAGCACATGGAGTATCTTTTCCTTTAAAATTCCCAGGACAGGGCCAGACTCACACCAGACACTTGAATATTTGTGTGACTAGACTCTGTACAACCCGAGTAGGGCTGTATCTGACTTGTTCACAGTTGAGTCTCCATTGCCTACCAAAGCATCAGACATATAATTAATGTTGAGGAGAAAGAAAGCCTAAAGACCCAAGACAGTTAGCTTCAGTTCTAAATAACATTTTCTTAGTCAGTATACTGAAAGGGTCAGGCACTGAACAAAACATCTGCACTTTAACAACTGTCTTAATAATAGCACATGTTATAAAACACCAAAGAACTTTTGGAACTACTCACATTAAAAAAATTTAGAAAATTGCATTCAAATTATAGGTAATTTACATATGAAATTGCTTGCAGTTAATGTGTTGCTTAATAGGCATGCATTTGTTCGTATAAATTTTAGTATTTTTTTTGCCCATGATTTAACTAACTTACCTTTTAAGAAAGTTGCTGTAAAACTATACTTTAATCTCAAGAGTTTTTCCTTTTTTCTTTGTGAGGGAGATGATGCTGCTGTTTGGGTGTAAGGATAGGAGGTAAAGCCAGCTGAAAGGGTTTAAAAACAATAACAAAGGAGATAATACAGTTTATTTTCTTCAGGGAGGTTTTCCAAGCATTTTGGAAACCCATTTGTATTGACAAAAATAAATGAGATGACATTGACTGAAAAGAGAGCTCTCATTACAAAAGCTCAAAATATAAATTGTATTACCCTTCAGTTATTGATAATAACAAGAATTTACCTATTTCAGTTTATCTTTATCCTTCACCCACCAGACCCCTGATTGTCTCTCATTCCTGCAAGAGGTACACAAAAAGACACTTCCTGATCTTGAGGGTTGTTGTAGAATCTATCCTTAGAGACTACTAAAAATGAAAGGGGAAAACAATTGGCAGAAGGAGCATGACTTATTGAGTACACTTTTTCTTTCTTTCTAAAATAATAGATGGCTGAAAAAAGAAGAGTAAGAATGGGAATATAAATGAGGATCATGGCCAGGCACAGTGGCTCACACCTGTAATCCCAGCACTTAGTGAGACTGAGGCGAGCAGATCACTTGAGCTCAGGAGTTCGAGACCAGCCTTGCCAACATGGTGAAACCCCGTCTCTACTAAAATTATAAAAATTAGCCAGGCATAGGATCGTGTACCTGTAAACCCAGCTACTCAGGAGGCTGAGGCTCCAGAAATGCTTGAAGCTGGGAGGCGGAAATTGTAGTGAGCGGAGATCATGCTACTGCACTCCAGCCTGGCGACACAGCAAGACTCTAGCTCGAAAAATAAAAATTAAAAACAGCTGGGCGTGGTGGCTCATGCCTGCAATCCCAGCTCTTTGGGAGGTTGAGGCGGGTGGATCACTTGAGGTCAGGAGTTCGAGACCAGCCTGGCCAACATGGTGAAAACCCATCTCTACTAAAAATACAAAAATTAGTTGGGCATGGTGGCGGGCACCTATAATCCCAGCTACTCGGGAGGCTGAGGCAGGAGAATCTCTTGAACCTGGGAGGCAGAGGTTGCAGTGAGCTGATATTATGCCACTGCACTGCAGCCTGGGCAACAGGGCAAGACTCTTTCTCAAATAAATAAATAAATAAATGTGGATCAAAGAAAGGAAAATAATCAAACGTCTTGAAAAAAGTGATAAAATAGTAGGCTTATTATATGTGCCAATCACTATGCTGAGAAGTTTTTTATGTTATCTAATTTTCATATTCACAATGCTATGAAGTAAGTAAAATTATTCCCACACAAACCAGGGAAGAAACTGACCAGCAAATGCATTACGGGGTACAGAAGTCTGGGTTGGGAAGGGGAAAAGATGGCTGGGCAAAAGTGAGATAAATGGATATATAAAATTTTTATTAAAAATAAACAATTGAGACAAGGGTAGCCCTAAAAAGATAAGCAATCAGAAATAAATCTGTCTTTAAAAACTGAATAAAATATAGAAAGCCATGAAAATTGTTTGTCCTTACTCAATACCTGTCTATTATACAAGTATTTTTTTTGTTGTTTATTTTTTTTTTCTGTAACACTGGGCTAGTCACCATGGAAAAAGAACAACTGAAAAAAACGACATGATCCCTGATCTTATAAGCCTACAGTCTTTTAGAGAAATAATAATAACAATTATTTATTTACTTAATTGCCTGCCATTATACACACATCTCATTGAATCCTTAAAATATCCCTGTGAGGCAGGTCTTATTGCTCCAACCCAAATAATGGGGTAACTGCCCCTTAAAGAGGCTAGGTAAACTTCCTAAAGTCACATGGGAAGTTAATGCAGGATCCAGGACTCTAATTCTAAAGTCCTTAAACACCACTGTCTTTTAGAAGACTTTCAAATGTGAAGTATTTAGAAAGGAAACAAGTCAAACATAAAGTAGAGCATGAAATGCATTATATTCATTTATATTCTGTCTTGTTCTATATAATTGCTGTATAATCTATATGATTGCTATATTATAGATATAGCAATCTGACATGACAAAACAGACAATATAAATAATAAGTTATTTGGTACATTGCAAAGGCCTGTAAGAATTAGTTTCTTGTTATATACAGACCTTGAGATAACCTTTAAAAGGACCGCAAGTCTTGGACTGGCAAAAAGTAGAGCATTCAAGACTTCAGGGCACAGCAGAAAGCAAGCCCCAAAGACAGTAAAAATGAAAGAAAGAGAGAGAGTGACACAGAGAGACAGAAAGAGAGAGAGAAGCTGGAAACCATCATTCTCAGCAAACTATGGCAAGAACAGAAAACCAAACACCGCATGTTCTCACTCACAGGTGGGAATTGAACAATGAGAAAACACTTGGACACAGGAAGTGGAACATTACACACCAGGGTCTGTTGTGGGGTGGGGGGAGGGAGGAGGGATAGCATTAGGAGATATACCTAATGTAAAAGACGAGTTAATGGGTGCAGCACACCAACATGGCACATGTATACATATGTAACAAACATGCACGTTGTGCCCATATACCCTAGAACATAAAGTATATTAATAAATAAAATGAAATCTGAGCATAAAAATAAATAAATAAATAAAATTTGGTATCTTATTGCTAAAAAAAAAAGAAAGAGAGAAAGCAAGCAGGCAGGCACAAGTAGTTCAGTCAAGCTACACTTGCAAATATATTTTGAGATAATGAGTGTATAGGAGGGTGCTTGAAGATCAGGTTGGAATGGCACCAACAGTTATTTCAAAAATACCACAGGCTATGCTTGTCTGGGCTAAGCTGAGAAAGTAAATGTATGACATCCATAGTTTATTAATGGCATTACCAGTAGATAGAAGCTAATGTATTTTACTAGCAAAAGATGGACTGAGACAAAAAAAATCATAGAATTTAAGCCAGTGAACCGGAAAATAAGTATTTTTAAAAATTGAATGTCATATCCACATAAGATTTTCTGAAATTCTTCCTATAAAACATGAATTTATTTTTATACCATAAAAAGGATGTGCATAAGAATGTGAAAATTAAAATGTACATACTTAAGTAATCTGCAGATTCAAATATGCAAAGGTAAATCAAAGATAACCTACATATTTAGAAGAAAATCAATCTACCCTCTTAATTGAACTGCTAGTCAGTCCCTTGGTGCCAGTGCTCTGCTCTCACTGATATGCACCATTAGGAGTTGCAGGAATGAGAGAAAATCAGGGGTCTGGCGGGTGAAAGATAAAGCATGTTGACTTTCGAGGCTATATTTAGGAGAAGAAAAATGACATGAAAATGTACCTAGTAGGAGGAAAGATACCCATTATGTACTGTGTTGTTTTATAGTAAGATTTGTGGCAAATGGAGACTGTATTAAGGTGACATTTACCTGTAGCAGAAAGTTACTGGCTAGGAAAAATCAATAGGAAGAGAACTACCAGGTCTGAAACTGAGCCTGTTCCTGAATGTAGGTAAAGGGGGTAACTTCTATAGTAACAACTAGACAAGGGTAAAATACCACATTGGCAACAGAGAGTTCTCATATCAAAGCATTCATGGGCACTCAAATGCCTTCTGTATATTCTCTGTCATATCTAAATCCTTGGGCAATGGCTTCAGGAGAGAAAGTGGCAGGGCAGAGAAAATATCACTTTTACTACCTGAAAGCAGGACCTCTCCTCCACATGGTCATTTACACGTGTTAGATCATGCACAGACAGGGTTAGGGCTGAATAAACTAGGCACATGGTTAGTGCTTAATAAATGTTACTTTATTGCTATTATTCCCCAGGATTACCACAGTGATTTGGACCTATGCATTTGAAGGACCTGTCAGGTGACTTTTGTTCATCACTAGGACTAGCATGATCACAGAAACAAGTTGTAGCTCCAAAATTTAAGGGGGTGACTTTGCCCTATGTTCTTTTGCTGATATAGCAAGCCTACCCTCACCCCAGCCTTACCACTGTCACACTAACCACATCCCATAATGAGCACACTCCCTTTACATATGCTCCACCATTCTTAATATTCCAGGCAAGATTTTCTCAGGATGGCCTTTGCCTTGAAGGCTGAACATCATTCAACACATTCTACCTAGTGAACTCTGTGATTAATTCATTATCAGTTTCTGCTGCTATTTTGCTTGATTCCATGTATGTTTTGCTCTGAAAATACATACCATGCTTAACCTGTACAACTCCTTTCTTTATTTACCTAGAAAGATTACTAATCCCATAAAGCAACCCTCATCAGATATGACTTCAATTGCTACTCCCTGCCACATGAACTTGTGATTGCTGGTCTAATTACCAACATATTTTACTCTTCTAACAGAAAATTCTTTCCCCAATCTTAATTATGATTAGTCACATATATCTTAAGTTCTCCAAAAAGGAAATAAAATGTCATAGCTTTTATTGGTGATTTTTGTGCAAAGCGTTTAATGTTGTATGCTGGAAAACACCATAATTTAAAAGTAACAATTGGATAAAGAAAATGTGGCACATATACACCATAAAATACTATGCAGCCATAAAAAAGAATGAGATCACGTCCTTTGCAGGGACATGAATGAATGGATGAAGGTGGAAGCCATCATTCTCAACAATGTAACCCAGGAACAGAAAATCAAACATAGCATGTTCTCACTCATAAGTGGGAGTTGAACAATGAGAACACATGGACACGGGGAGGGAAAGAACACAGGGTGGAGAGCAAGGTGGAGAGCATTAGGACAAATACCTAATGCATGCAGGGCTTAAAACCTAGATGATGGGTTGATAGGTGCAGTAAGCCACCATGACACATGTATACCTATGTAACAAACCTGCACATTCTGCACATGTATCCCGAAACGTAAAATAAAATAAAAAATAAAAATATATAAAAAATAAATAAAATTTTAAAAGTAACGGTAACTAACATTGAGTGCTTACTAAGTGCGGTGATTTCTAAGCACTTCACAAGTATTAAAAAAAAAAAAATTGGCTGGGCACAGTCGCTCACGCCTGTAATCCCAGCACTTTGGGAGGCTGAGGCAGGCGTTTCACTAGGTCAGGAGATCGAGACCATCCTGGCTAACACAGTGAAATTCCGTCTCCACTAAAAATACAAAAAATCAGCCAGGTGTGGTGGCGGGTGCCTGTAGTCCCAGCTACTCGGGAGGCTGAGGAAGGGGAATGGCGCGAACCAGGGGTGTGAAGCTTGCAGTGAGCCGAGATTGCCCCACTGCACTCCAGCCTGGGTGACAGAGCAAGACTCCGCCTCAAAAAAAAAAAAAAAAAAAAGACAGAAAACAAACAAATTTACTCCTTGCACAACCATATAAGGTCAGACTATAGTTATTCCCATTTTACAGGTAAGGAAATAGGCACAGAGAGGTTATCTAACTCAGCAGTCCCCAACCTTTTTGGCACCAGGGACCAATTTTATGGAAGACAGTTTTTCCATGGCCTGGGATTGTCAGGGGATGAGGGAAGTAGGGGACGGTTTCAGGATGAAACTGTTCCACCTTGGATCATCAAGCATTAAATTCTCATAAGGAGGGCGCAACCTAGATCCCTCACATGCATGGTTCACAATAGGATTCACACTCCTATGAGTAGTGAATGCTGCTGATCTGACAGGAGGTGAAGCTCTGGGGGCAATGCTCACTCACTCACTGTTCACCTTCTGCTGTGTGGCCCGGTTCCTAACAGACCAGTACTGGTTCACAACCCAGGGGTTGGGGAGCCCTGATCTAACTTACTTAAAACCATACTGCTATTAAGTGTTAGAATTAGCAAAAGAAGAGACAGAAAAAATAAATATAACAGATAAACCAAAGGTAGATACTTACATATAGAAGAATGATACTGAGATGCTAAGTTTTAAAAAAATGGTTACTGTATTAGTTTCCTAGGTCTGTTGTAACAAGTTATCACAAACTGGTAGCTTAAAACAGCATACATTTATTATCTCACAGTTCTGGAGGGAAGAAGTGCAAAGTCAAGTTGTCAGCAGGGTTGGTTCCTTCTGCAGATTATGAAACAGAAACCATTCCCTGCCTTTTTCCTAAGCCATTGTCAATCCTTGTCATTCTTTGGTTTGTCACTACATATCTTCAATCTCTGCTCCCACATTCACAGGACCTTCTCTCTCACTGTCTCCTTCTTTTCTGTTCCTTATAAAAATACTTGTCATTGGATTTAAGACTTGCCCTAATCTAGAATGATCTCATCTTGAGATCTTTACCTCAATTAGATCTACAAAGATCCTTATTTGAATTAAGGTCACATTATGAGGTTCTGGGTACACATCTCTTTTAGGGGCCATAATTCAATCCACTACAGTTAGACTGTTTTATTCACCATCAGCTGCTGTAACAAACAACCCTAATATCTCAGATGCTCAACCAACAGAGATTTATTTTTTGTTCACATCACAGGTCAACCTGGGTGCTATGGGCCCCTTGAGAGTCTGGTGAATGCTTTGGACTTGTTCTCAGGATAATTTTTTTCTTAAGTATAAGTAAAATGCAGACAATAAATAAGATTATAATAAACAAAACACTTAGAATTACAAATGAAAATAATTATACTGAAATACAGTTATCAAAATAATAAAATAGCAATAGATGTTTCTTTATTAAAGTATTGAAATAAAATCCAGAAATGAATCTAGTAATTATGATAATTTCAAAGAAGTATTGAATGCAAATGATCTACAACCATCCTGTGATTTAAAAAAAACCTGTGAATTCTGTTGATCTCAAAGTTACAGGTACTAATTTGGTAGGAATTTTTTGCTTTCAGTCATGACTGAAGATAATGCTAAATTTCAGATAAAAGACAGTGAAAATAAATATGTGATTTTTTTTCCATAATCAAGTTTAGGGACTCCCTGATTTCTCTCCGTAAATTGTTTAGGGGGTCTGTGGATCCTGGAATGAAAACTCCTAAACTGGTGGCTGTAGCATTCCTTACACCCCAAAGGCGTGTCCTGGATTCTCTACGTCTTGTCAGCAGACAGACAAGAGACAGAATACAGAGAACCATGCAGCAGGTTTTAGGAGCCAAGTCTGGAAAAGACGCACATCACTTCTGCCCACATTTCATTGGTTAAAACACCAGCATCTAACTGTAAGAGAAGCTGAAACTAAATGTCCAACACTGGAAGAAGTCCACATGTCCAAAGTCTGACGATATACCTCCACCTTTTTCTCATGCAAGATGAGGCTAAATCCCCTGAGAGACAACTGGGTTTTTACAATTCTTTTGGGGAAAAAAGCTCTTAAAGCAGGTGTCTTCATAATCAGAGGTTATTTCACAATCAAAAATAGAAAACCTAGGGCTGGGTCCTGTGGATCATGCCTGTAATCCGAGTACTTTCAGAGGCCAGAGTTCAAGAGCAGCCTGGGCAACATAGGAAAGACACAGTCTCTACAAAAAAAAAAAAAAAAATTAGCCTGGCATGGTGGCACATGCCTGTAGTCCCAGGTGCTTAGAGTCTGAGGCAGGAGGATCACTTAAACTCAGGAGTTTGAGGTTACAATGAGCTATGGATGCATCACTGAAATCTGGCCTGGGTTGTAGAGCAAGACCCTGTCTCTAAAAATAAATAAATAACCCAGTAAAGTCAAAGTATATCAGCAATCAAACACACAAAAAGTCCAGTTAAAAAAATAGAAGACTAATATCAAAAAACGAAAAAACAAATACATTTAGTAAATAGAAGAATTTACTCCAGGCTAAAGGTAACAGAGTGAAAAGAATTTTTAAATGAATAATTTTAATATCTTCAGAAAGAGAAAAAGGAGGAAATCGACAAGCAGGCAAAAATAGAATATAATGAAACAGGAATGATAAGAAAAATAACCAATTAGACATTCTACAAAGAAAACTCTATTTGAAATTTAAAAAAACTCAAAAGATGGGCTAAATAGAAAACTAAATACAAATGAAAAGCAAATTAGTAAGCCAGAAGATGGAACTAAGGAAAGCTCCCAGCACCAACATATAAAAAGATATGAAATATAAAAGAAATATTCTAAGACATTTAGGATAAATCTTTTCAGAAAGAAAGAATAGAGAGAATGATCAGAAGGCATATCTTAAGCAAGAACAACTAACAATTTCCCATAAATTTTTAAAAAAGATTTCATCTTCATATTTTAAAAGTTTATCTCATGCTGAGCAAATTTAATTTTAAAAAGCTCCACATGGTACAAGAATCAACTCAAGATGGATTAAAGACTTAAATGTAATACCCAAAAACTATAAAAACCCTGGAAGAAAACCTAGGCAATACCACTCTAGACATAGAAACGTGCAAGAATTTCATGACAAAAATGCCAAAAGCGATTGCAGCAAATGCAAAAATCAGCAAATGGGATCTGTTTAAACTAGGCTTCTGCACAGCAAAGGAAACTATGAACAGAGTGTACAGACAGTTTACAGAATGGAAGAAAAATTTTTAAAACCATGCATCTGGCAAAGGTCTAATATCCAGCATCTATAAGGAACTTAAACAAATTTACAAGAAAACAACCCCATTAAAAAGTGGGCAAAGGACATGAACAGACACTTTTCAAAAAAAGTCATACATGTGGCTAACAAGCATATGAATAAAAATTCAACATCACTGATTAGAGAAATGTAAATCAAAATCATAATGAGATACCATCTCACACAAGTCAGAATGGCTATTACTAAAACGTCAAAAAATAACAGGTGCTGGTGAGATTGTAGAGGAAAAGGAATGCTTATACACTGTTGCTGGGAGAGTAAATTAGTTCAACCATTGTGGAAAATGGTGTGGCAATTCCTTGAAGACCTAAAAACAGAACTGCTGTTCTACCTAGCAATCTCATTACTGGGTATATACCCAAGGGAATATATATTGTCCTGTCATAAAGACACATGCACGCTTATGTTCACTGCAGCACTATTCACAATAGCAAAGTTGTGGAATCAACCTAAATACCCACAAATGGTAGACTCGATAAAGAAAATGTGCCACATATACACAATGGAGTACTACACAGCCATAAAAAGAACAAGATCATGTCCTTTGCAGGAACATGGATGGAGCTGGAGGGCATTATCCCTAGCAAACTAATGCAGGAACAGAAAATCAAATACCACGTATTCTCACAAGCAGGAACTAAACGATGAGAAAACATGGACACATAGAGGGAAACAACAGACACCAGGGTCTACTGGAGGGAGGAGGGTGAGAGGAGGGAGGAGGGTGAGAGGAGGGAGAGGATCAGGAAAAATAATGGGTATTAGGCTTAATACCTTGGTGATGAAATAATCTGTACAATAAACCCCCATGAAACAGGTTTACCTATATAACAAACCTGCACATGTACTCCTGACAGCAAAACTTTTTTGTTTTTTTCTTAAAGCTCCACATGGGAAAAAGGGAGAAATGAATAGGCAGAGCACAGAGGATTTTCAGGGTGGTGAAAATTGTCTTTATGATAGTATAATGGTAGATGAATATCATTATACATTTGTCCAAATTCATAGAATGTACAATGCCAAGAGTGAACCCTAATGTAAAAATGGGCTTTGGGTGATCATGATATATCAATGTAGGTTGATCAGTTGTAACAAGTTTACCATTTTGGTGGGGGAATATCATTATATGGGGAAGGCTAAGCATGTGTGAAGGTATAAGAAAAACATCCAATAGACACAGACCCAGAAAAAAGAGATAATGTAACTAACAAAGAAAAATATTAAAATACCGAATATAAATATGCTCCAAATGTTCAAGAAAATATGAGAAAACATGATAATAATGAGGAGAGAAATGGAAGACACAATTAAGATTCAAATGGAACTATTTTTTCTTTTGAGACGGAGTCTCTCTCTGTTGCCCAGGCTGGAGTGCAGTGGCGGGATCTCCACTCACTGCAACCTCCACCTCCCGGTTCACACCATTCTCCTGCCTCAGCCTCCTGAGTAGCTGGGACTACAGGTGACCGCCACCACGCCTGGCTAATTTTTTTGTATTTTTAGTAGAGACGGGGTTTCACCGTGTTATTACCCAGGATGGTCTCAATCTCCTAACCTTGTGATCCGCCCACCTCGGTCTCCCAAAGTGCTAGGTTACAGGCGTGAGCCACCGTGCCCGGCCTCAAATGGAACTCCTATAGAAGTATTTCTATATAATAACTATATATAATAACTATAATGAGAAAAGAAATTTTAGAAGTGCCTTTTCCCCTTGAATTTATTTTCTTTCAGTTGGTTTAGTCCACTAAAAGTAGTAATTCACACACTGTCTTTCTACTCTTTCTACCAATTACTGAGAGAGGCGTGTTAAAGTCTCCAAGTATATATGTGGATTTGTATATTTCTCCTCTTTCAGTTCTATCAGTTTTTGTTTCAAGTATTTTGAAGATCTGTTGTTGATGCACATCTAGTATTAAGTGTCCTTTAGGGAATTAACTCTCTAACATTACATCATGCTCTTCTGGCAACTACATTGTCTAATATTGAAACGTTTACAGCTTTATTTTTACTGATGCTTGCATAGTATATCTTTTTCCATCTTTTTATAATACTCTAACTAACCTCTGTCTTTATAGTTAAAGTGAGTTTCCTTTAGTCAGCATAATCTTAATTTTAATGCAAAGTGCAATCTCTGTTTAGATCATTTACATTTAATATAACTACTGATATGGCTGGATTAAAATCTACTTCCTTTTCTATTTGTCCCATCTCTTCTTCTGTTTCTGGGATTTCTTTTCATGACTTTTTGAATAAACTATTGTCACGATTCTTCATTATTAATTTATAATTTATATCTCTTAAAAATATTTTTAGTTACTCTAGGTCTTACTATATATCTTTATTAGACTACCTTCAATTAATATTATATTGCTATATTGTAGAAACCTTACAACTGTGTACTTACAATTCCTCCCTCCAATTTGTGTGCTATGGTGTAACACATTTCTTTATATATGCTATAAATCCACACTAATTTGTCACTATATTGCTTTAGACAGTCAGTTATCTTGACGGCAAATAAAAATAAAAATAAATATCTCATGTGTCACTTTATCATAACCATTTCTTAAGATTTTTGTTTCATCACATAGATACAGGTGTCTTTCTCGTATCATACCCCTTTTGCCTGAAGAACTTCCTTTAACATTTCTTATAGGGCAGTTCTATTGGTAATAAATTATATTAGTTTTATTTTTTTTAAAATCTTTATTTATCTTTCATTTCCGAAATGGAGATGTGAAGTCTAATTTCCCTTCCTCTGAGTGTCAGCCAGACACAATTACTTGCTTCCAACAAATAAAATCCAACAATGTGTGACTTGAAAGACTAGATCCTAACAGGTATGGCTTATGTCTTGCTAGTTTTTTTTTCAGAGTGGGTGATAATACACCAAGCAAAGCCACTCCTGAATTTCTGACCCACAGAAACTACGAGATAAGAAATGTTGTTTTAAGCCACTAAATTTTGAGGTGATTTGTTGTTTAGTAGTACATATCTAATATTGAGGTTCTCCAAACTTCTTGGATCTGTGGTTTGATGTCCTTCGCTATTTTTGGAAACTCCTGTCATCATCTCTTGAAATATTTATTTGCCCTATTTTCTCTCTCTAGTCTCCTTTTAGGATTTCAGTTACATGTACCTCAGGCTGAATAATGTCTGTCAGTGCTTAGATGCTCTATTTGCAGTGTTCAGTACTTCCCAAATCATTTCTTATGGTGCCCAACCATCTGTAGCAGAGCAACACCCTCTTCTCTGAGGGACTCCACAGGGCTGTTCTTCTAAGTTTCACAATTTTAATAATTCCTCTTTCTTTTGTTTCTCCCTGCCCTAGAGATTAAATGCTTCCTGAATGTACTACCTCTGTGATACTTTGTTTTCTTATTGGCTTTTCAGTTAATTAACCACTTACCATAATTAACAGTGTTTATAGTAAACTTTCTCTGTTCAGATAACATGTATGGCTTCTGTTTCTGTTTCCTGATTAAACCTCAACTGATACAGAAATTGGTATGAGATTTATTTATCCCAGTAAGTAAACCTTCAAAAATCGGAGTTTGAGATTGGTTTAGTTATGTCCTTGGGCTTGACTGCACTGCTAAACTCCTTGCTGACAGGAAGTAGAATGTTGTGATCTATTGCATGAAATGGCAATACCATTTGCCAATTATTATCCCAATTTACTTGATCATGAACTACTTTGTTAAAATTAGCACCTTATAGACTAGCATTCCATAAAATACACTTTAGGAAATGCTTGCGTAGCTATACTTCTCTATTTAATGTATCTTCCCTAAACATATTAAGCATGTTCAAGTTGCTGTTCATGTTTTCTATAAATTCCTTGAGAATTCTTATTTATCAATTCATATTTTGATATCAAATTCATATTTTTATCAACATCAATTCATATTTTACTTTTTTTATAGCTTTTTTATAGCTTTTTTTTATAGCTTTTCCTGATTCTGAACCCAACCCCCACCCCAAAGGAACTAATTGGCTGTATTGGCTGTATTACTTTATGCATACCTTTAATATGGCCATTGTCACATTATATGAATAGTTGTTTGTTTATATATTTACCTATCCCACTAGAACTGGAGCTCTTTAAGGAACAGTCCTTGTCTGATTCATCTTTGCAGGTCAATGTCAATTAGAGTGCCTGGTATATAGTGGGTACAATTAATTTGTATGGGTAAAATTCTTGAGAATGGTTATGAAGGCTAGCTATATTTACTCCCTTAAGAAAACTTAGAACACTTTGAATTTGCTGCCACAAAAGAGAATAAACAGACATGCTTCATTATTTAAAATAAATTGTTTATAGCAGCCTATATCTTACAGTTTTCCTCCAACAACAGGCACTTGTCTACTTTTTTCCATTTTATAAATCTGTTCACTTATGAAGGCAAATAAATTCAGTTCAACAGGCATATACTGAGCAACTAACTCTGTGCCAGAAACTATGCTAAGCCTTATGTACACCAACATATAAATGCTTACAGTTCAATAGGGAGACAGATATAGTCAAATAAATTCAAGTGTCACTGTGATAACTACAATAATAGAAGTATATACAAGTTGTAGGAGTAGTTTAGCAGAGGAGAAAATAAGCTCTTTATGAGGAGGGATTTCCCAAAGATTTTCTAACTGGAGTTTGAAAATGTAAAAGGAGTTTCTGAAGCAGACAACAGGCACAGGGTAAAAATCAAAGCATGGAGGCAAGAAATAGTAAAGTGTGAAGACATAAAAGCAGTTTCAGAAGCATTAAGCACCAGATGGTTTGCAGCAGAAAATAAGGCTGGAAATTTAGGCAAAGGCCAGATCATAAGAGCCTTAATGTCACTCTAAAAAACTTGGACTTATGCAGCAGGTGATGGGGAGACAGGGATGACAAATACCATTTATTTTTACTCTTCTGCATTGAAATAAAATCTGTATTATCATACATGCAACAAACATCAGTTGAGCCCTTATAATACCTCAGGTATTTTGCTGGGAACTGGGTTATTTAATAGAGTTGTGCCATTAAAGCTCATTATAAAAGACATTTTTGTTGATAAGGTAAATAGCCTAGATTTCATTTATAGTCTCTATCCTCCCAATTGATTCTTGGCATAAGCCTGCAGGACAGTATTTCTAACTCTGTTGCTAACGCCAACACCAACACTTTGAATCATTTCTGCCAGGCAGCAGATTTTTCAGCAACCCACTTTATAAACTGTAATTAGTTTTCCATAAAGAGAAAATTATTCCCTTTATTCCCTTTCTAAATTTCATAGTTTGTATTATACTTTTGTTATACACACATACACACATACAATATCCACACATTTCTATTTTGAGTTAGCCCAGAGGAATCCAAATCTTTCAGGCTACAAACTCTTCTATTTAAAATAGAATTTTCTATTATAAAACAAGAAAAAGAGAAAAATTTCCAAAATGAAGGTAATAGGCATCAAGAAGGAATAAGAAAGGTCCTTAGAAAGAAGAAAGAATGCACAAAAGAGTTAACAAATTCTAAGTACTACTGGTTGAATATCCATCCCTTATCTGAACTACTGGGGACCAGAAGTGTCTCAGATCTCAGGCTTTTTTTTAGATTTTGGAATATTTGCATACATATAATAAGCTATCTTGGGGATGGGACCCAAATCTAAACACAAAATTCATTTATGTTTCATGTATACTTTATACACACAACTTGAAGGTAATTTAACATAATGTTTTAAATAATTCTGTGCATGAAACAAAGTTTTGACTACATTTTGACTATGACCTGTTATGTCAGATCAGGTGTGAAATTTTCCACTTGAGGTATTGGTGCTCAAAAAGTTTCAAATTTTGGATCATTTTGGATTTTGAATTTTCAGATTAGGAATGCTCAACCTGTACCTAAGTAAAGAATACTAAGATACAAGTGTAGGTCTGGATATCAAATCACAGAATTACATGGAGAAGCAATACACAAATCAAATGGCCATCAGTTAATTGTATGTTAGAGGCTCAAAAGAACAAGTAAAACTTGAAAATTCAAAATCAGTGATGGCAAAGAAAGGAATGAGCAGCACTTTGTTAAAGACAACTTTTTTTTTAATGTACAAAGCATATTCCCAAATGTGTTGCATATCAGTGTTCTCCATATTTGAAAAAATATGAAACACCTCAATGCAAACAAGTGATCTGAAACTGATTGCTAATTTGGTACAGAACAAAAACTTACAGTTACCCCATTACAATTATTCTCTATTAACAAGAGAACCAGAAGCAAACAAAACATGCTAACATGCCAAAGAATCATGAATTTAAGCTAGATATGGGGATGAGTGGCTTGACTAAGAATGTTGCTCAATTTGAGATTGGACATTGTGAAGTATCTTTCCGGCTGTAGACATAGGCTGGAATATCAGTTGTATATCTTGCTGCCAACAAGGGAACAGAAAAAGATTTTCCAAGATTCTGTCAAGCCTGGTGATCCCACTTGTCTTTGGAAATGAAAGCCTAATTAAGAGACTCCCTAGGGACAGGTCAAAGGCGTTCTTTTATCTCCGTCTTCCTTATCCTAGTTCCTCGATGCGTTAGTCCTTCCCTTTAATGTAGTCTACCCTAAAACTAAAGAATACACATTGTGCAAGTTTCCACCTTTGTTTTCTCTACTGTAAATGCATTAGACTATTAACAGAATGAAGAGTTTTAAATGCCACCTTCCTTATCTCTAAGCGGATGTTTATTTCTTAAAGTGTTTTTGAATAAAGTTTCACACTAAAAATTCTTGGAATACTTTTTTAAATTGGATAACACTTTTTAAAAATATTGGAGTCTGACTAAAAGATTACAAAAACCCCACGAACATCTTTATAATAAAGCTATTATGATAAATAATACTTTGTAACAATTCAATTCGGTTTTACGTCCTCCTAATTTCAAAGATTGTGGTTGCATATTATTTAGCCAGGTTAAATTCCTGTTGGATTATATTGACAGTGTTTCATTTCTTTGAAACAATTTTAGGGTTAAGCGTCTCTACAGTTATAAGGGAGAATATCAACTGTAGTCCCAGTTACTCAGGAGCTTGAGGCAGGAGAACCGCTTGAAACTGGGAGGCGGAGGTTGCAGTGAGCCGAGGTGGCGCAACTGCACTCCAGTCTGGGCGACAGAGTGAGACTCTGCCTCCAAAACAACAACTTAAAACTTGAAGGGATGAAAATGTTCTATCTAATCATGACAATTCCGTGTGAGTTTTCCAGTGTTTAGAAACACGTGTGGGCACCACTCCATCCCTGACCAGCAAGCTTCCTCCAGACACACTCCACACCGCCATGTTAAAATGTCAACTTTTAATTTGGGGACTCAAACTACAAAATTTAACGATGTCTCCTCTTACCAAGATTCACAGTGAACATCTAGGAGTCAAGGTAGGCTTCATAACGCTAAACAGACCACAACTCTAATGACCACCTCAAATACAGCATTCTGCCCTAGCTTTGGTCTGCAATTACCCACTTCAGAGCCTTGGTGTAATGTCACAGTTGCAACTGATTGGTGTAACGTGCTTGTCAGTCACATAGAGAGGGTGGGGCCTCAAAGCCTGCTCTAAACGAGACGCCGTGTAGTACGTCATCGCCAAGCGACTAAAGCTGGAAGGGAGGGAGTCGGGTTGTGAGCAAACGTTGGTGGTGGTGGTGGGGCGGCCTGAGACGGCATCATGGCTGCTGCCACAGAGCTTAGTCGCCCGAACAGCGGTGACAGGAACCTGGAGCGAAGATGCAGCCCCAACCTCTCCCGAGAGGTGCTATACGAAATCTTTCGCTCCCTACACACCCTGGTTGGACAGGTGAGAGGTGGCCTGAGGGACTGGGAATATGGAAGCCATCCGGCCCATCCCTCCATTCTTTTCTTCTAGCAGGGGCCGGGGGCAGCTAGGCCTGCTGAGATGTGGGATGCGGTCCCTGAAGCCGAGGTCGGGGAGGAGCGCGGGCCCAGCCGCCTCGCTCGGAGTGAGGAAGACGGCGGTACCGGTTGCGGAGTAGTTTACCTTGCAGCTGTCCTCCCCAAGAGTAGGTGAGGTTGGTCTAAGTGAAAACCCGGCTCCTAAAGAGGCAGGCTTGGAAAGAATGAATGTGGAAAAGCTTCACTGCAAGTTTAGGAGGCGCCTAGCGCTCAGGGTCCTTTTTCCTCCAACTTACTCTTTATGGGAATTGGTTGGTCAGTAGGCCTGAGATTTATAGAAAAGCGCGCGTTTATTAGCTTTTTCTTGGCCGGGGGAGGAAGGAGTGATTTGTTCTTATGAGTTACTTGGTTTTGTTTATTTCTTTTTTCCTTCGGGCTGTTTTGGGCATCTATAACCCTTTCAAATGGGGAGGAAAGTAAAAGGAATTCGTTTAAAATACTTCTAGCGTAAAGTTGGATGAGTTATCCATCGTTGATGCTGTTTGCGTTAGAACTGTCGTTATTTAACTATTAACTAGTTTAACTGGCTGATAAATCGCTTTTGCAGAAATGTCATAGTAAAACTGGTTTTGAATTTAGTGGGCTTCTTCGATCAAGTCACTGTTTCGTTTCATGGTGTAAAATTCAAAGCAAGTTTTAAATGAGAAACAATTTAAAAGTACGCTTGTTTACCTGCCTTTTAAAAGGAAATATTTTCTATCTTACATAGACCATTTTCTAGCCGTAAAAGTTTGTTTTGGGGCTGGTACTAGCGCATGTGGACATGGCAGGCATTTGTGTCAAAGATAATGGTAAATTCTTATGAAAATAGAACATTTGTCTGATTTGTGAAAATTATTTTTAAAGCCTTGAGTAGATGGAGAATCAGCTTTTTAAAAAGTTACTATTTTAAAAAATCGTAGTGTGTTGTGTCTTACAAAGAACATTACTGTAAGCTAAACGGTTTTATGTAATGACGCAATTATTAATGGAGTCTACTTAAAGATATAACTTTTAAATTCAGTTGTTTGCCAAGTACTTACCGAAATCGTTTTTTAAAGGCTTGGGGTGTTTTGTTATATATTCCAGTCTTAAGATCCAAGACCTTTTAAATGGTTTAAAAGTTAGAGAACTTTTTATGGCGACGTTGGAACTTAAGTTTATTTATTTTCTAATGTCAAGATGAAAAAAGTTTATGCTCACCTATTAACAGAAGATGGAATATTTTTAAAAAATACTGAGCAATGATTTAAACGTTTCTTTTGAAACATTTTGCATACTGAATTTTTCAAACTCATTAGAAAATTTTAAACATTCAAGTACTCTACAAGTAAAGAAGCGATTACAATTTACTTGTGTCACCTGTCAAAAATGTTGACAGTAAATATTTGGTTACTTTACCATGACACAGTGAAGGGACCTCCTATACAGGTGTCAAAAATATGATTGTTTCATCAGTTAAATGCAAACTGTTTTCATAATACTCTATATTTTGAGAAGTATTAAGAGTGAAAGCCAGAGTTCCAAACTTATCAAAATTGCCCCCAGAGAAATCAGTATTTTCTTTTGCAACCACTTTAAAAGATTTCTAGAATGTATGTTGTAACATGCCTAACTTCATCCTGTGTCATCCCTAAGTATCATTGTATTGTTAGATCTCAGTAGGAAACATAAAACTGAATGTTAAAAAGAATTTTTTACTTAAGATCACAAAATTTACTAATTTTAACCTTTTTGCTTGCCTCTGGATGGTCCATCTTACCAAGCTAAACACTTATTTATTTTTAGCTTGGATTTTTGTATTAATTTAGTAAAGTGTTTACTGAAAATATTTATTTAAATAGTCTATATCAATAGCAGACTGATAGAGATTTTCGATTGAATGGTTTACTGTTCCAAGTTCTGTAGGGCAAAATGCATAGAATTCATATTACTAATAATGAATTTGTTGAATGAATAGTTAGATGTATTAGAATAGTTTTAAAATTAATTTGTGACATTATTTGATTTTCTTAAACGACCAGTTATTCTTAATTGCACTTGAAGCTTATGTAATTCTGCTGAATTGAAATGAGACTATGACCAAACATTAAGGCTTATTTTTCTATAAGTTATTTTCTATAGAAAATGTGATACTTTGCTTTGGTTGAGGATTTGCCTGCTTTATCCCCCAGCTGTATTCTTAAGTTTTCTATGATCAACTGTAGATCTCTTTGAAGACTATGAAAGTACAATAATAGGTTACTTCCATACATAATACAGGTTGTTGTCTAACACAATCTTTGTAGGAATTAAAGTAATGTAAATTAGTTCATTCACTTTAACGTAAAATCTTAACATATTCTAATCTTTGCCAGTGCAGCCTACATGAAATTTCATATATCTTTACACTTGTCTAATATGGACTTCTAAATGCTTCTGTTCTCATCTTCAAAGGGAGTACGTTTCTGTCACAAAGTATTCAATATATTATCTTTTTATTGGTAACCTTACATCTTTTTGATCTTTGTACAGTGATTCATCTTTTTATTATAATTATGACTCATAAAATCTGTATCTGAACTCATGTAACACCTTTATTTTGTAGAAAAGATGACTCATTTTGAAAAAATTATGTTAACTTGATTCCACTATGAAGTGTATTCTTATACTATGCTATAAACACATGTCCCTAGAAAAGTTTGTGATGGTTCACTTTTATTTACTCAAAAGACTGCAGATGGTCGCTCTCATTGTAAACTTTTCACTCATTTTGATGATAATCTTATATTCAGGTTCTTGGTAGTTTTCTGGGTATGATTTTATTCTATTAGATCACCAACTGATAGAAATTTCCATATAATGAGCACTCATATCTTAGCATTTAGCAAAGGTCTGGACATTTCATCCAGTCTGGCAACTTATTTCACCATGGTGGAGAAGTCTTTGTTTTTCAGCTTCAGACTTCCATAGCTCAATAATAGTTTTTCATTTGAAATAAACATGTTGCCATTTATCCCTACACTTTATAGGGATGAATAATCTTGACTTTTAAATTAGTTTAAAAATTGGTTAAAAGTTAAAAAACTAAAAATGTGATTTGGAGGACATCAGAATAATGATATATTTCTGATATGTATTTGTGTACATACTTAAAGAGAAAGATGCATGTTAAAACTTTCACAAAACAGTTGTACTTCCTCTGTTTAAGGCTCTGAGCTAGAAGTAGTAGGATTTTGAATAGGGCAGGCCTATATTGGATTCCATCCAAAGGTTTGTAGATATTGAAGTATCAAAAGAGCCTTCATCTTTTCATCTTTCGTGAATGGTTTTTACCTCTAAAATGGTCCCATTACACAGACCAAGAATAGAATTTGAATGACATGTCATTTTGTTTTTGTTTTTTATGAAAATCTGTAGCTTTCTTGGCATCTTAAAAATGGTAACTGTGTAGAGCATTTCAGTGTATTATTAAAAACTTGATAACTTAGAGCAAAATAGACCCGTTACTCTAGAAATCTTATTTTTGTGACAATTCATATGTACAGCTTAATCGTGTAATTTTTGTGATGTTGCTGGTTTGCCCCTTTGAAGCTTAACCTCAGAGATGATGTGGTGAAAATTACAATCGATTGGAACAAGCTCCAGAGCCTCTCAGCATTCCAGCCTGCATTGCTCTTTAGTGCACTTGAACAACACATTTTATATTTACAGGTAAATTTCTTGCTAAAATGATAACCTGATATTGAAAATAGACATTAATTGTGGTTAAATTAGTTGGAGTATTTGACAGTTCTAAACACTATATTAATAGTGTTGCTAACAAAAGGTTATTTACATCCAGATTTAATCTAAATCTGTTAATTTCAGTAGTGATCAGGACAGTTAAGGGAATATAGCCCAAAAGACCAATGTGAGTATGAGAGTGAATGAATGCAATTCTATTCAATTCTAGACCTGCACTGAAAATTCAATACAGTTCCATCTATGGTGGGTTATAATTAAGCAATAAGACACGGCAGGTGTGTGTCATGCTATGATAATGATTCCATGCCTTGGGTGAGTTTGGAGGCTCATGGAGTGCTTTCAGTGGTTCAAGAAGGGGCATTATCCCAGCATGACACATCCTGGAGTGTCTATTGCAATTAAACAGTTTCAGCATAGTTTTTAAAAAGAAAGTAATTTCTGTGACATTAATGTCTCATCTTTGTAAGTAGCCAGTCACTATTTTATCATTTCTTTTCCTTAACAGTTTGAAATAATTCATTCTTTATATTAGAAGTTAATATTGAATCTGTATTTATAATAGTGTTGTTATATTTTTAAATATTTCATGTTAATAACTGAACAGTATTATGACCTTGCTGGTTTCTAATTGAACATCTTTGCAATTATATATGTAAGTTTGCAGTTTATCTCTAATCAAAGTGTAAAATGTGAAGTGTCAAAAAGACAAGTGGAAGAACTGTTTGGATTGGTCAGTTTACTGTGATTAAGGTGTTATAAGGTTTCAAAAGAGTAGTATAGCAAACATTGGAAGCAAAATTGTGGGTATGAAAAAAATAATTGGAACGTTATCAGTGTTAGTGTGTTTTGACTAATGGAATAGGCATTAATTTTCAGCCCTCCATTCACTGACTTTGTGGGAAATTTTAACTGTTCCATGTTAAAAGTAATAGTTAACCCTGTTTTAAAGGGCAGAGCAGTGAGCTGTAGAACTCAAATGAGGCCTAATTGTGGGGAGCGGGGGAGGAGAACAGTAAATGGGTAATATAGCTTATATTCTACAACAGGGGTTTTCCCCTGTAGTATAGTGATAGGCCTCTGCCTCTTTTCAGCTATAGATCTTTTTTTTTTTCTTGTTCATTTTCTTTTTTAAAATTTAATTTTATGACCCAAGAAGAGATCTTGCCATGTCAGGAAATAGGTCTGAGTGTTCACTCAACCTAACACCTATATATTTCATGTCTATCTTCCTCATTCACATTGGCCAACTGCAGTTTCAAGTGGAGAATCTCCAGTGATATAGTGATAATGCAGGGCTTTGCTGAGTGAGAGCACTGGCTCTCGTGTTAAGGAGGAAAAATACTAAGCCTTAGTGTTCTGAGGAGGCATTTGAATGACATGTTAATTAAGTGGCATTGGTGCCAGAGGCTGAAGGCTTTGATTTGGCACAAAATAAAAGATGAGTGACAGAATGATTCTCTCAAAGAAAATTTTAAATTTCCTTAGGTTTTCTTTTCTTTTTTCTTTTCTTTTTTCCTCTCTCCTTTTTTAAAACTAATTTATAGCAAATGATAATGGTTACAATAGCAGAGAATAGTAAATACTTACATGTGGTCAGATCTATGTGTCTTGGTATACCAACTTTTTATATTTATTAACTGATATTAAGTATTTCATTTACTTAGCAGAAATTTATGTAAATATATTAAATGTATAATTAATTTTGGTCAGTTTGAACCTCAGCAGATGGAATTGTGGTGTTCTCAGCCTTTTTTAGCAAAACTTCAGTCTCCAATTAAAGAGGAGAATACAACTGCTGTTGAAGAGATAGGAAAAACAGAAATAGGGAACAAAAATGAAGCAAATGACAAATTTTCCATTGGCGACCTACAAGAGGAAGAAAAACACAAAGAAAGTGATTTAGGAGATGTGAAAAAGACACAGATCCATTTTGATCCAGAAGTAGTTCAGATAAAGGCTGGAAAAGCAGAAGTAAGTTTTTTTGGCGGGGGTGAGAGGGTATTATTTTTAAAAATCGTATGTTTACACTGTTAAAACTTGTTGTTTGTAGATTGACAGACGAATATCTGCATTTATTGAAAGAAAGCAAGCTGAAATCAATGAAAACAACGTCAGGGAATTTTGCAATGTTATTGATTGTAATCAAGGTAACTACCTAGAAATTAATTTTCTTAGGGTTTTAAGCACAATTTTTATAGTTGCTCTAATCTTTTATTTATTTTTTAAATGAATAGCTTTAAGAACACAATTCAAGTTATTTCACGGGTTTAGTTAGTAACTAAGACAGTAGAGTTTCCTTCTGCTTAATAATAGACTATATTGCAAACTGGTTTTCATTTTGGTTACACAAAGTAAATGCTAACATTAAAAGTGTTTATCACTGGCGAAGATTATTTTAAAGTTCCTTTAGGAAATGAATGTGAGGTATGAGTGACAAGGTTGATCAATCCCACTAGTAAAAGGAACTGAGCTCTATGAATTTCAAACCTATACATGTACTGTGAAATCATGATGTTAATACACAAGTGAACTTAGTAAAGTTAATATTCCTCCAGAGGGAGCAGTTTTCTCACTACTCCTGAGCTGTTTGAAATGTCTTATGTCACAATACAACCAATTTATCATGAAGACTATGGTGTCTTGCCTTTTTCCTTTCTGCTATAGTGCATACATTTGCTGTTTTTCATCAGATTCTCCTTTACCTCTCTACTCGATGCTATAGTACATTTACAAATCTGCGATTATGCTGCAGAATACAAAATATTGCAAAGCAGTGCCATAGATCATACTCAGACACCATAGTAATAATCAGAACAACTAGTTCTTAGGCAAAATTATGGAGAAGAGTTCATAATTGGGATGAACATGTTTCTTGTTGCCTCTAATATATCATGACTAATTATTATGAACATAGAATTGTCAGATGAACCTAGAACTGACTCATATCACATTGGTACTTAATAATGAAATAATATAGGCTGGTATTGGGTTGTGAATTTAGCTGTGTGCTACTATTAACATTACACATGTGCATCTCTAAATTTGGTATATTTTCCTATTAGCTTTTCAGAACAGGTGCAACAATGGCAAAATCTCAGGTACTACAACCAGCTATAAGCGACTATGAGAAAGGGTTTGTTGAGAGAGCAAGCACATGTGTCACTAATGTTATTCCTCTGTTCTCCCTGCTAACTCTATTATTATAAACCACCAGGGGATAGAAATTGACAAGAATTGAAATGCTCAGCAGGATTCCTTGGCCCATTCAATTCCTTGCTGGCTCAAAACAGTGCTAGAAAGAATTGCTGTGGAGAGTGACTAGCACTCATATACTCACACCATGCTGAATTTCTCACTGATGGGTCAGTTAATCTATATGTTTGGAATATAGTTCTGGAATGGATGATAGCTTCTTTTTTTAACCCTTAGCCCCATGAAATGGTAGGAAGAGAATGGAGAAAGGATGGCCTTTTAAGCATATTTTGAGGTCCTCCAAAAAAAAAAAAAAAAAAAAGGAAAGATGACTGTTTAGTCTCTGGATATAAAAGCTAAGTGGATTTGGAATTTTATGCATACTATTTGATTTATCAACAGAACTACTAAGGAAAGTTCAACTGAAAAAAATATAAATGTATTTTAATATGTTAGTGTGTTCCTTTTAATAAGTACAAATCTAACTATAAGCAGTGGAATTTTTAAAAATCAAATTTCATGGTGGGGGAGGAATTTTTTTTTTTAAGAATCTCATTTACCAGCCATTTTTTACAAAATATTCAAGGGAATTTTACAGGAGATTTACTGCCAATGTGTGGCTTTTAAACATTATTTCAAACACAAGTATATATTATTACTATGTAATATTATATGTTAATATATAACAATTATGTTAATATATTAGTTGTATTATATGTTAACATCTTTCCAATTTTCCCTCTTTGTAATTTATGCATTGATATCTAATTTGAAAGAAACTATACTTTTCAGCTTGGAAAAAAATAGGAACAAATTTTCACAACAGACCTTTCCTAAAATTAAACTTTTTTGAAAGTGGTAGGATGAGAAGCAGTAGATGACTTTTGTGGCGAGGGATTTCTAAAATGAGCACTGGAAATCTAGGTAGAGTGGAAATGTGTGTGTACTTGAGGTTTTGAGGTCATCTTTATGTGGAGTTCTGAAATAAAAATGTGTTAAATACATAATTCTTTTTGTTGGGTGTTCACTAATTTAGCATTAAAATAAAACATGCTGAATTAAAAGAATTCTAGTAAAAATGATGAGTTCTAGTTCTACGATGAAGTAGAATTTAAATACTCTATAGTAGATTATTTTATCCAGTGGCCCGAATAGTGACATTGGTTTTCAAAATTGTATCAGTTTGTGCCACTTAATGTTGATGGCTTCTCTGTATATAAATCTGAATATTAGGTAAGAATATTAGATATTATGATAAATTTTGACAGGTAAAGGTCACTAAATTCTATCCTGTGTGTGATCGTAATTTATTGTTACTATTATTTATTAAAATTATTATGAGTAAAATGTTAATATGAATTATTGGAAGTTTATTAAAATCTTATCCATTTGAAGGGAAGAATATATTTAAACTTATATTTATCTAAATTCTCCTTAGAAAACAGTTGTGCAAGAACTGATGCGATTTTTACCCCTTACCCCGGATTTAAAAGTCACGTAAAAGGTAAGTAACCACCACATGACATCTGAGTCACTGACAGAAGTCTAGATTATTAGCAAAATGGAATAGAAATAACTTTCCCATCTAAATTTTATTTTAAAACAAAAACATCTTGCCGTCCTTCATACTTGTGGTTAGATGGTCTTTATGAAAAAAATACAAAGTGCTGTTAGGGAATAAGAATTTCTGATTTTTGAAATATAAATGTATATAGGCTCAAAAGTTTGTTAATTTAGTTTCTAGAGTTGTGAATACATACGGACCACAGACTAGACCTGAAGGAATTCCAGGGTCAGGTCATAAACCTAACAGCATGCTTCGAGATTGTGGTAATCAGGCTGTAGAAGAACGACTGCAAAATATTGAGGCCCACTTGCGGTTACAGACAGGTAAGCAGAGTGCTAAGTGGACCTCATAATGAAACTTTGCAAATGGTTAAAAAATTGCAGTTCATTTAGTCACCAAATTTTCCTTTAGCTCCTAACATTTCTTGAACAATAAGTGCCAGTCATTCAGAAAGTGTTATGTATATGTCAGTTCACTTAAAAGGTCATAGTACCCTTTTCAGGTGTTGGTGCTGTTATCATCGTACAGATAAATAAATTGAAGTTTAAAGAGGCCAAGCAACACGCCTCAGATAGTGACAACTCTTTTAAAAAAAAAAAGAAAGAAAGAAAAGAAAAGAAAAGAGATAGTCCAGTCTTGCCTAGGCTGGACTTGAACTCCTAGGCTCAAGTGATGCTCCTGCCTCAGCGTCCTGTGTCGGTGGGACTACAATCATGTGCCACTGCACCCTGCTCAAACCCAAATCTTCACTAGGTGCAGAGCCTGAGTCTCCCTCTCCATTTAGTCACCATGTCTGTTGATTCTGTTTTCTGAATAAATATCTCTCAAATCTGCCCACTTCTGTCTTATCTCTACTGCTGCTATTAGAGTTGAAGCCACTGTGATCTCTGGCTTGGACTGATGGAAGGATATTTACTGGATTCTTTGCCACTAGACTTCCTCTAGATCATTCTCTATGCTGTAGCCAGATTGCTTTTTCTAAAACTCAAATTTGATCTTGTTTCTTCCCAGCTAAAAATCTGGAGATTGGGATTGGAGGGGGTTGTAATTTTAAATAGTATTGTCCACATCTGTAGTTGCAGCTACACCTCTGGGCTTCCCATCTCCCACTCGTTTTGCTGCTTTAGGATCTTTATACTCATGCCCTTCTGTCCATGCTTTTTCTTCCTAATCCTAGGCCAGTGCAGATTTACCTTTTGTATAATCTTATATAGCACTTGATATTCCCTGCTCCCCTTTAAAGTAGTTATCATGGTTCTGTTTAATGTCTGTCTCCTGCTAGATAGTCCGTGAGAGTGCAACTATGCCTGTCATATTCATTACTTTGTACCTGTTACAGTGCCTGGCACAAAGTGTTCAAATGTTTATTGAATGAACAGTTGCTTGTTTTACCTTTGCAAATATATGTAGGAGGGACAGAAAGTTAGTGTTTGACTCTCTCAGGGTAGGTCAAGGGATGATGGCATCCCTGTGAAGTGACACTTGAGGCCTTGAAGGATTACTAGGAATTTTCCCAGAGCAAAGCATTCCCAAAAGAGGGAACAGCAGAAGCAAAGCATTCCACAAAGAGGAAACAGCATTTTTAAAATGGACAAAAACACAAAATATGGTTCAGGAGATAACTGAATCCAGTATAGCTGGAGTATGCTAACTATCTGAAGCTATGCTAACCAGATGAAGGTAGAAGAAGAAAACAGAATGAGTAAATCTTTGAGAGTAATAAGACATTGGCATTAAGAATTAATCTCCTCCCTCAGAAGTGGATGGGTTTAAAATGCCACTGTATAAAAGGATTGACTGGTTAAGTCTCAATAATATGAAATAGTTTATTTTTTGGAAAAACATCTGTTGAATGCTTACTATGCTCCAAGCACTATTTTAGGCACAAGGGATGCTGAGATGACATAATCATAGTCCCCAGCTTCAAGGACTTTATAATCTGATGAGAGAAAGATTAATAGTGAAGTAGAGTTTTAAAGGAGTAATGAAAGGCTGGGTGTAGTGGTGTGTGCCTATAATTCCAGCTCCTTGGGAGGCTGAGGTGGGAACAGAGCTCAAGTCCAGGAGTTGGAGACCAGCCTGGACAATATAGTGAGAATCCATCCCAAAAAACTCAGGAGCACTGAAGAATGCGGGGAGGCACAAGGAGCCTTTATGCGAATGAAGAGGTTTAGGCAGTGCCTGCGTCACCCAGTGAAGCTTGAACTGGCTCTTGAAAGATACAGAAGTAAGGCAGAGGACATTTTAGGTAAAGGGAGCAGCAAGAGCAAAGTCAAATGAACAAGTTACTTTATTCAAGAACAAGAACAACCAGGGTCCTAAGATTTTTTTAAATCCTCAAAAAAATTTTCTAGAATTTTTATACATAACAAGTTGACAATTTTGATATAAAAATGTACCTGTATTCTTTAATTGCATAATGATTGGCTAATCATGTATTCATTTAGTCAGTAAATATTAAGTACCAGCTCTTTGCCAGGCACTGTAGTCTTACAAACTAATGCTTCCTCGGTTTGTGCAGTGCACAAGCTGCACAGCCCTACCTAATGAACAAAACAGATAAAACTCTGTCCTCTTGGAGCTTACATTAGAATGGGGAAACAAACAATACAGAAAGAAAATATACTGAATGTTGGGTGCTAGTAATGGAATGGAGAAAATTAAAGTAAGGAGGATAAGGGAGTGCTGGGTAGGGGAGTCGTAGTACTGGTGTTTTTAACAGGATAGTGAGAGAAGGCATTACTGGTAAGGTAACTTTTGAGCCAAGACTTGAAATTGACTTGGGATTATGGAGGTGGAGGGAACTAGCTAAAGCTTACAGTGTGCTTGGCCTCGCTGAATAACAGAAAAAAGTAATCAAGTGGCTGGAACCATGTGGGCATAGGGAGAATGTCCAAATTGTATATGGCCTTGTAGGCCATTGTGAGGGCTTTGGTATTTAATCTGAGTGAAATGATCAGGTATTGGAAGGTATTTAATCTGAGTGAAATGATCAGGTATTGGAAGCAGAGAAATGACGTGATCTAACTTACATTTTTAGAGGATCACTGGCTCCTGTGTTGAGAATACACTCTATGGAAGCATGGCAGAAACAGGGAGACCAGTTTGGGGGTTGTGATAATCCAGGGAGAGGTGGAAGTGGTCTGGACCAGAAAGGCCACAGTGTGGAGGGGGTGAGAAGTAGAAGGATTCTTGATATAATCATAAATTTAAAATTTGAGTGGCCATAATTTACTGTCCCCCTCCTCAGAAAGTTTGTTAGTTTAAAATTATAGTAAAGCCCCTTTTTTACATTCTTTTAGGTCAAAGGAAAAAATATGGCATGTAGGAAGAAATATTAATTGAAGAAACTAATATGACATTGCAACCACTGCATTGAATTATCATCATTTGTCACTATGCATTTTTGTCCTCCCATGTAACTATCAAAGCATATCAGAAATATAAATTGTTCTGTATAGAAGCTATTCAGTATCTTGTAAAATGAATTTAACGTGAAACTCCTAGAATATAGGAAGCATAAATGGGGTTTGCAGAGAGGAAGTGTAGTACAATATGTCCAATAGTGTATAATATGAAAATATGACCTAAAGACTTCATTCTGTTTTATTTTGCTTTTTATTTTCTTAAGTAGTTTCCATTCCTTTGCATAAGTGTCTTTGCATGGTATTTTAAGAATAAAAATTGTAAGAAGAAAGAATTATTCAACAGTATCTCAGAATCTTTTTTAATGTATTTAGGTGGTCCAGTGCCAAGAGACATTTATCAGAGAATTAAAAAGCTTGAGGATAAAATCCTTGAATTGGAAGGCATCTCTCCTGAATATTTTCAGTCTGTAGTGAGTATAAGTGTCTTTTAAAAATAAATTAAAATGTTATTCTGGATTCTTTGTGGTTTTACAGTCACTCATTGATCTATAAGCAAAACTATTTTAATAATTCAAAGATGAATGAGCACAGTCCTGTGTAGGGGATATGTTTAGTTCCTTAAAAACTCTGGTTCTGAATATTTTTAAAATTTAGAATTTTTAAAAAGGGATACTTCTATTATATATTACCCACATTCTCAAACTTAGGCCATTTTCATGGCATAGTAAGTCAGACTGGGTGGTGGTTGGGCCTGTTACTCTGAACTTGCTACCTTGTAAAACAGAGGCTTCCTCTGGAACCTTGCTCTGTCAGTGATCCCTCTGCCTCTTTAATCTCTCTTCCCCAACAGGCTCCTTCCCTCAGCTCACATGCAGTTAATACTAAACAAACGCACACCTCAAGCTGCCATTCTTACTCTTTACCTTAACCACCAGACTTTCTATGTTTTTGTAATTCCTTAACTCTAGCATTCATTCATTCTTACCCCTTTTTCCAAGAATATTAAGAAACAGTGTTGTGCTAGTAAGTTAGTATCTTTGGCACATCAGCATTTTTCAGAAAAATGATCCTGAGCTCATTGTGTTTTCCTCAGTCTTCTATACCTGCCTTCTCTAAGTTTTTTTTTAAAGCAGTACCTTATTGGGACTAAAATAATATCAAAGTGAGATTATACCAAAACTCCTATTTCTGAAAAATTATGTGAGATAGCCCATTTTAGCATGGATCATACAAGTTAGTGGTGAAAATATATTTAAAATTTATTTTAGGTATGACAGCAATCTTCCAAAGTTATAGATGGAGTATTAGATGAGTTACAGAAAAGAAGTATTTCCAGAGGAAGAAGGCAGGTCACGTAACAAAAGGGAGCAGCAAGTCTTAAATGACAAAATTTCAGAGAAGAGTTTTAGTGATTTATTGCTTTCAAAGGTAAAATGATGTTTATAAAAATACTAAGGGCTGAAGCAAAGATCAAATGAGATAATGCCAATCAAACACTTAGCATACTGCTTACCACATGGTAAAAACCTCATTGGCATTTATTTAGTTTCAGAACTATGAAGTAGCTGTATAAACCTGGAAAAGTCACTCGATTCCTCTGGCCTTCAAGATGTCTAATTTTAGAAAATGTGTTGGTTGTACTACATAATTACAAAGGTCTTTTCACTTTTAGGATTATTCTTTGAATGTCTTCCTAGGAAACTTCATAAAGATTTTTAATGATTTTTCCTACAGTAGTCTACCATAAGTTTTTCCCATTCTAGTAACCTAGGAAAGTTATTTTTCTAGTTCAATTTCATACCTTGTTAATATAATTCTTACTAACAATAGAACTGATCTTTCATTAGAGTATGGTAGTATCAGATGCCTCCAGTGAGAACTTGCTGCAGTATCATTCATCTCTTTTCTCTGATTCTGATTTATAAAAATTTAACATAGGCCAGGCACAGTGGCTCATGCCTGTAATCCCAGCACTTTGGTTAGCCAAGGTGGGCAGATCACCAGTGGTCGGGAGTTCAAGACCAGCCAGACCAACATGGAGAAACCCCATCTCTACTGAATATACAAAAAATAAAAATAAAAATAAGCCAGGCGTGGTAGCACATGGCTGTAATCCCAGCTACTCAGGAGGCTGAGGCAGGAGGATCATTTGAACCCAGGAGGCTGAGGTTGCGGTGAGCCAAGATTGCGCTATTGCACTCCAGCCTGGGCAACAAAAGCAAAACTCTGTCTCAAAAAAAAAAAAAAAAATTAATAGATTTGTTTAACAAAAGAACAAGCCTTCCACATCATAATCTTTTTGTTTTGTTTTGATCTGTTACGCATAGGATAGAGTGGGTAAAGAGGTAAAGTAGCCAGATTGTTTAGGACCTTAAGTGCTGTGCTCAGAAGTTTAAAATCTGTTTTCTAGGCAGGGAGCAGGGGGAATCTACTGAAAGCATTTGAGCAGAGAAGTGATTTGTGAACATGATATTTAGAAAGATTTATCTAATACAGTTGTGGGAGACAAAAGAGAGAAACTAAGGACAAGGAGATAGTGTTATGCTAGCTTAGATGTGAAGTTAGATCCTAAAATAGGGACATGAGTGAGAACGGAAAAGATTAATGCAGGTTGGGAAAAAAAAGGACAAATATTGATGATTGGATGTGGGAATAGAGAACAAGGATAGAGTCCAGTTTCTGGTTGGAAAAATGATACCATTGATAGAAATAAGAAAATCTAGAGAGAGAGATACTTTTGTGGGAAATGTGAATTTGAAGGCAGAGGAGGTTATGAAGGTAAAAATGTCAGGTAAGCTTTTTGAGATACAGCACTTACACTTGGGACAATTGGGAGAGTCTGTGTAGTGGTGAGAGTCCATCAATGGATAGGAACACTGAGATTGTCTGAGGCCTGAAGTCTGAATCTTGGTGACTGCCTAATTTCAGGGGCAGGAAGCATTTGTAAATGTAAACAGAGGATTGGCATATATGTATTAAGCGTTCAGAAAAGGATGGATGGTGGCAACCTGTGATAAAACCGGTGCTTTTTAAAAGTATTTCCAAATATGTTAAAAAAAAATCTATATATCTTTTAGAAGAACTGCTTCTGGATTAGTGTTGGAAGTGACATATCAAATTAGTAGTGAGCTACAAGGAAGAACAAAACACTGGAAAGGTTTAAATATTCAGACTCATTCTGTCCTTTAGGCCTGTGAACATACATGACACAAGCCCTATGGGGAAAGAAGATTTTGTACTCACCCTTCTATAATAGGATGAATGAGCCATCTTTAGGAACCTCACTTGCAATACAGCTAGCTCTAAGAGTGTCCTTGCAAACAGGAGGAGTTGAACACATACCTTACAGAGGACATAGTACATTATTCATCACCCTCACCATCATGCTGGGAGTACATGTATGGTAATTGCATAATTTTACATATTTATCCCTCAAAAGTATACAGAAGAAACTACATATGTAGCACAGTCCTATAGCTTCTAAAAATAGAAAAGTTGAGCCCATTAAATTTATTAAGGATTGAACTTTTGTTGGAACTCCTAAAATCTGAAAAGATTTTCATTGAAATGTATTTATTTAGATTCACATGTAGATGAATTCTAAACATGGGGGAGCTTCTTACAGTTGGATAGAGATTGATTATCGTGGGTAACATTGAAGGGTAGCATAGAAAAACAAATATTTATCAGGAAAAAAGATGTCATTTATATTTGTTTTATAAAACGTAATCAGATTATATAAAGTTCTCATTTTATGAGCCAGACATAAAACTCCAAAATATGTTATAATGTGTATAGAACAGGATTTATGGCAAAAGTGAATAATACTTGTTGGACATTTTGATGTAAGAGTTCTAAAGGTCTTTATTCTTTGCATTAGCTGTGGAAAGCTTTAAATGTAATGTTTTCAAAAGTTTAAGGGCATGGCCTTAACAGTTCATTTAAAATATATGATCTTTGAGTATTTCCAAAGACTTACTGATTTTAAATAATGATACTTGAAAACAGTAAGTACCAACATGCTTTTACAAGTATTTTGTTCATTTTATAGCATTTATCACTTATATGTTTATACATGTTTTTCACTTTATATTTTGAAACTCTCAAGGGCAGGAACTGTGTCTTGTTCATCTTTGAGACACAGAATGTAGTAGATATCAAGTAGATGTGCAAATGAATGGATAGGACTTGAATGATAGCTCATTACTGGACTTTGAAGGTGGGTTAACTTTGTTCAAAACACTGACTGGGTGTAATTCTTAGTCCGTAACAGTAACTCCTGGTTCTTAAGGAAGCATCGGGGGAGGGGAGTGCTGAAAACCAGGTCAACATCATGTACACAGGCCGTGTGCGTGTGAACATGTGCTGGATCTGAAGCATGAGTGAACAACTGGATTCAGCTAGAAAATTAGATTGTAAACATATTTCAGGGAGCCTTGAAGGTCACACTAGCCAGTTTGCACTTCTAGTTATCATTGGAGCACAATTAAGTTTTAGAGAAAGAGAGAAACCTGTAATTTAGGTCCCTGTCTGGTGGCATTATAAATTCTGAGTTGGAGAGAAATTGGAGTCAAGGAAACTAGTTTAGGAAACATGTCATTATCCAAGCCAGAGAGAAATGAAGGTCTGAATCAGGGCTCTGGGACTAGAAGGGAAGAAAAACATTTCAGATACTGCACGTGTAGAATCAGTTGCCTTTTACAACTGAAAGAAAGAAAGCAGCCAGTCATGGAAGAGGCCTCCTTACCCTTGAGGTTCCTTAGAGCACTGGTTCCCTGGATTTGCGTGTGTGTGTGTGTATGTGTGTGAATGTGTGTATGTCAGTCATGCTCTGCATAAGGATGTTTCAGTCAATAGTCAACTGCATATGTTACAGTGGTCTTGTAAAATTATAGTGTGGTATTTTTACTGTATCTTTTCTATGTTGAGATGTGTTTAGATACACAAATACCATTGTGTTATAGTTGCCTACAATATTCAGTACAGAAACATGCTGTACAGGTTTGTATGCTAGGAGCAATAGATTATACCATATAGCCTAGGTGTGTACCATCTAGGTTTCTATGAGTATACTCTATGATGTTCACACAATGACAAAATTAACACATTTCTCAATATATCCCCATCATTAAGCGATGCATGACTCAGAACCTACTAAGGTAAAATAATGGGTGAGGAGAGAGAATTTTGCATTACCTTTCTCTAGCTCTTTCTTTAGTGTGCTGTGCTTTAAAGTATTTTCTCTCAGGTACCAACACCTGTTAAAATGTCTACCTTTTATTTATACTTCTATACAGATGGGGTTATGTCCCAATAAACTCATCAAGAACTGAAAATATTATCAAGTCTAAAATGCATTCAATACCTCTAACCCACCAAACATCATAGCTTAGCATAGCCTACCTTAAACATGTTCAGAATGTGTACCCTGACCTACAATTGAGGAAAGTCACTTGGCAGCACAGTACACTGTAGAGTATCGGGTGTTTACCCTCATAACCACATGGCTGACTGGGAGCTTCGCTCACTGCCACTGCCCGACATCACAAGAGAGCATCATATCACATGTCACTAGCCCAGAAAAAGATCAAAATTCAGCATCTGAAGTACAGTTTCTACTGAATGTGTGTCACTTTCACAGCATTGTAAATTTGAAAAGCCTTATCTAGCCATCATAAGTCAGGAACTGTACTGAGATTTCCTTACACCTAAAACAAATAGTAAAATTAATCTAGTGTATCCATAGTAGATATGGTATTTCTAAGTGTTCGTCTTATCAAAATATTCTGCTCAGATGTAAAACAAGCCCAAAAGGCCACATTTTACTGTTTTTAAGTCACTGAACCACTGATGACCTTACTTTCCTCATTCTGGTATTTCTTGCTTTGGTTCTATGATACAGTAGTAATCCGACTGTTTAATAGCATAGAAACTATCGATATATTACAGGTTAAACGACTAGGAGAACAAGGGGAATTTGTTTTGTTTTGTTTTGTTTTAGACGGAGTTTCACTCTGTCACCCAGGCTGGAGTACAGTGGTGCGATCTCGGCTCACTGCAACCTCCGCCTCCCGGGTTCACACCATTCTCCTGCCTCAGCCTCCCAGGTAGCTGGGACTACAGGCATCTGCCACCATGCCTGGCTAATTTTTTGTGTTTTTAGTAGAGATGGGGTTTCACCATGTTAGCCAGGATGGCCTTTGATCTCCTGACCGTGTGATCCACCCACCTTGGCCTCCCAAAGTGCTGGGATTACAGGCGTGAGCCACCACGCCTGGCCAAGGGGAATTATATTTGCATCAAGTGTATAAAAAGCCACCTCTTAGGAAGTCAGGAGACTGATCAATTGCCAAATTAAACATTGATTCCTTATTTGCCCATAGGCCCTACCACAGGTATGCAGCTTGGTTTGGCAAAGGAAGGAGCATAATTATCTGAACTCTATTATTTCGTAATTACTAATTCTAATACTTAATGATTTCCAACTTACTGTAACTTGATAAGAAGCATACCTAGATGTTCTTTGAATCAACTTTTGACACAAAGGAAAATGTGAGTTTTAATGCTGTCTTCAAAATCTCAATAGTCAGAAATGCTCATGAGAACATTTTGTCTCTGAGATTCAGTTTGTCAAATATACTAATTTACTAATTTGCCATTCAAAAGCTAGTGCTTGTGTGAAACTAAGAAAAAGTCTAGAAAGAATATCATTAGACCAAGGTTTAAAAGGCTCATTAGTGGATCAGTGAGAATGTTGTCAGCTTCAGCTGTAAGAAATTTGAACTCAAAACTGGCTTAAACATTATGTAAACTATAAAATAGGAAGTCCATGGTAGCACAAGCTTCAGATTTAATTGATTCAGTGACTAAATCATAATTGTAAGAAAATAGGTTTCTTTCCCCTTTTAACTCTGCTTGGTGTTACCTTCTTTCCCAGGCAGATGGCAAGATGGCTATAGCACTTTCAGGTGTCTTACCCAGATACGGCAGTATCCTGAGGAACTGCCTTCTTTGAGGGTTTTCTCTCAAAAGACGTGAGGAAGCTTTTTCCAGAAGTTCTCCTCTTAATCTCCAGCAGTCTTCTCCTTTGCTCATTGGCCAGAATTGGACCCATGCCCATTTCAGTCACTGACAAGACGGGGAACCCATTGGCTTGGGCCACACAGAGAAGCAGTGGATAGGTAGCTCCTTGCTTAAACAACCACAGTGTCCATTATAGTCAGTCCAGGGTGTGTGTGTGTGTTTTCACCTCTTGGCCTCATATACCAGTTTCCATTTTTCCTTTGTCGATTGTCACTTCGCTTGTTCAATACCCTGGGATGGAAAGGTTATGAAAAAAAACTAATCAGAAAATCCCCAGAGCATCTCTTTCCACAATCACCCAGGCTCATTAGAAGCTGGTAATTGAGGGGAAAATATATATTGCCAAGGATAAGCATGTTGCTGCAGTATTGCTATTATATATTGTTAATGTCATCCTCTTTAGAGAGTAACTTGCAGAATATAAGGTGGATGTTGGTAACAGACAATAATTGGTATTAGTAAATTGGTTGGCTTTTTTTCTCTCAGAGTTCCCAAGGCTGTACATAATTTGTACAGTATTTTATAAAGAAAAAAATGATGCTTAGATTTTTTTAAACATTGGTTACTTTTTTTTTAAATCTAGAGCTTTTCTGGAAAAAGAAGAAAAGTTCAACCACCTCAAGTAAGTTACTGCATTTTCATTTTGGTTTCTGAAATAGTTGGATTAGTTTTATACCTTTCTTATTAGAAAAAGTTTCTACTATGGTTGCTTTTAGGTCATACCCTGGTACAATTTATGACTGAAGAAAAGGGCAGTATCAACTAATATACTTGATTGAATAGAAAAATTCTTTTAAGGGCATGGAATGACTCAGGTTAAATAAATAAAACCTTTGTCCTGCTTTTAGTAGTACAGGGATGTGTCATTCATAAAGTGCTTAAAAATAGTAAGTGCTCAAGTAATTTCAGTCTCCCCCCATCCCTTCCTTTTGTGAACACTTCTGATTAGCAGCACCTACATCAAAAAGGGTGTTTGGCAGAGTTTGACTTCAGCCGGCCCTGTCTAAAGTGCCACTTTACTAATTAGTTGAACCTTAAATAGTAAGGCTTTGCTAGACTTTAATAGTGGTAATGTGAATTTAAAGTTGGAGAAGACTTTCTAATTTTTAAGAGTAGCATTTTTTTTCTTACAAAATTCTGAGTAAATTTTTTGATAGCAATTATTTTTTCCAGAAGTAAATTATTGTAGTTGATCCCTCAAGAGAGAATTTCTAGGTATTTTAAGCAGTTATTTTTAAAGTTAACTTTTTTTACTATTGATTATGAGAATAATCAGGTTTTTAAAAGTTACTCTCTTATATAGTAAACTGTAACACTTTGTTGCTGCTTTAAAAATACAATTCACATAACATAAAATTCATAATTTTAAAGTGGCTGTTAGTATGTTCACTATGTTGTGCAACCATCACCACTAAGTCTAGAACATTTCCATCACCGCCCCAACCCTGTACCTATTAGCACTTAGTCCCAATTTCCCTTTCTCTTTACACCCCCTAATAGTCACCACATAATACTTGTGTCTAAATTAGAAATATTAATGTAAGTGAGGGTGTTCACATAGATAGACTTGAACAAATCCAGTTTTTATTGGAAAGCAAAAGGAGTGTTTTCTTCACTGTTTTCCACTTCAGGTTAACTTTAGTAATCAACATAGAAAGTTTTCTATTAAAAGGGATAGCCGGTATCTCAAATGATTTTTTTCTCCTGGTAGTAATATAATTAGTATTTTTCTTCTTCTTTCCAACTTTTACTTAAGCTCAAGGGGTTTTCAGGTTACATGGGTAAATTGCATGTCACGGAGGTTTGGTGTACAGATAATTTTGTCACTCAGGTAATCAGCATAATACCCGATAGGCAGTATTTCAGTCCTCTCCCTCCTCCCATCTTCAAATAGGCTCCAGTGTCTAATAATCAGGCTTTTTTTTTTTTTGGTAAACTTATTCTTTCAAAGTATAAAAGGTTCAGGAGAGTTTAATCATTAGAAAAGAGAAAAAGAAATATTTAAGCCTTATTATTTTATGCCTTTAAATTTATGATCTAGTCAACATATATAGTTGCGCCGTTTTAAGATTATTATCATGAGGGAAAAAAACCATTTGGTCATGCTTTTGAATATTTTAAATATTTATAGTTCATTTGGCACTTTATCTGCATTAAGATACTTCAGAATCTTATTCAGCAATTTGTGTCGTTATTGTTTACAGCAGAACTATTCACTGGCTGAACTTGATGAGAAAATTAATGCCCTCAAACAAGCCCTCCTCAGAAAATCAAGAGAAGCAGAATCCATGGCAACCCACCACCTTCCATGAAAAACTCCTCTCCATCCTTGTCATTTTACTTTTTTATATACATATGTGTAACTTACACTGTTATTAATTCAACGGATATATATTTATCAATGTAGACTTCTCTGTGAAGTCAAGGTTTATTTTCACGAGTCCAGCTTGCAGCAAGTAATCTTCAGATATTCCAGTAAGTTTTGAAATAATGAATGTGTTGAAAATAGCATTGTTGGAATTTATTCCCTTCTGTTTTAAAGGAGGTATTTTGGAAATTGAAAAATTTAATTTAAAAGTGCTGGTACATCTTTTTTCTTTTGTGGACCACAGAAAGGAAAATTTATTTTGATATTGATACTTTAAAAGGACTTTATATTTGTAACATTGGTGTTAACCAGTTTATTAGTTTAAATTTTACTTTGCATATAATAGGCATTCAACAAAAATTTATTGACTGAAATGAATTTTAAATGGATGTATGAACTTGTTTTTCTTAATTTCTAAGATGTCAGTATTCATGTAAATAAACAATAGATCCAGCTTTATCCCTTTATTGACTGTGTGACTTTGAACAACTTACTTAATCTTTGTCCTCATTTCCCAGTCTGTGAAATGGGAATGACAGTAATAGAAACGACCTTATTGTTTGGAAGAAGAGATGAGATCATGCATGTTTGAAACTGTCTGTCCCAAGGGAATTGCTGAGTAAATGTTAGCTAATATTATAAAACCAGGTCTGGTTTTGGACAGCAATTCGGATGTTACAAAGAAATTATAGTACCTCTCTTTTGAGAGCCTCACCTTTACAATACCCCAGTTATTAGGCAGTACATACATTATTGTGTCCAGAATTGGTGGGTTCTTGGTCTCAGTGACTTCAAGAATGAAGCCGCAGACCCTCGCAGTCAGTGTTGCAGTTCTTAAAGATGGTGTGTCCGGAGTTTGTTCCTTCAGACGTTCAGCTGTGTCTGGAGCTTCTTCCTTCTGGTGGGTTCGTGGTCTCGCTGTCAGGAGTAAAGCTGCAGACCTTCGTGGTGAGTGTTACAGCTCTTAAAGGCAGCGCGTCTGAAGTTGTTCATTCTTCCCAGTGGGTTTGTGGTCTCAGCTTCAGGAGTGAAGCTGCAGACCTTCCTGGTGTTATAGGGTGGACCCAGAGTGAGCAGCAGCAAGATTTATTGCAAAGAGCGAAAGAACAAAGCTGCCACAGTATGGAAGGGGACCGGAGCGGGTTGCCACTGCTGGCTGGGTGTTTTTATTCCCTTATCTGACCCCACCCACATCCTGCTGCTTGGCCCACTTTACAGAGAGCTGATTGGTCTATTTTACAGAGAGCTGATTGGTGCGTTTACAATCCTTGAGCTAGACACAGAGTGCTAGACAAAAAAGTTCTCCAAGTCCCTACTAGGTTAGCTAGATACAGAGTGCTGATTGGTGTATTTACGATCCTCTAGCTAGACTAAAAGTTCTCCAAGTCCCCATCCCGCTGAGGAGCCCAGCTGGCTTCACCTAGTGGATCCTGCACTTGGGCTGCAGGCAGAGCTGCCTGCCAGTCCCGACCCACGCCTGCACTCCTCAACCCTTGGGCGGTGGATGGGACCGGGCGCCATGGAGCAGAGGGCGGAGCCCATAGGGGAGGCTCAGGCCACACAGGACCCCACTGCAGTGGCGGGGCTCAGACATGGCGGGCTGCAGGTCCAGAGCCCCACCCAGGGGAAAGGCAGCTAAACTCGGTGAGAATTTGAGTGCAGCCCTGGCGGGCCAGCACTGCTGGGGGACCAGGCACAACCTCCGCAGCTGCTGGCCCACATGCTAAGCCCCTCACCGCCCTGGGCCAGCAGCGCCAGCCGGCCATTCCGTGCGTGTCCGGCCTGCTGAGCCCTTGCCTGCGCCTGCCGAACTCACACTGGCCTGCGAGCGCCCACGCAGCCCTGGTTCCCGCCGCCTCTCCCTCCACACCTCCCTGCAAGCCAGGGAGGAGGCTCTGGCCTGAGCCAGTCCAGAGAGGGGCTCCCACAGTGCGGTGGCGGGCTTAAGAGCTCCTCAAGCGCCGCCAGAGTGGACACCGAGGCGGAGGAGGCACTGAGAGTGAGGGCTGCTAGCACATTGTCACCTCTCATTACCACGGTTACAAATTAAACATTTGAAAGATGCAGCTACTGGTATGTGGAAATTCTTTCATGGAGCAGTTGTTGAGGTCAAGAATTGTTTGGTTGTTCACTCCTATAATCTCAGCACTTTGGGAGGCTGAGGTAGGAGGATTGCTCGAGCCCAGAAGGTAGAGGCTGCAGTGACCCACTGCATTCCAGCCTAGGTGACAGAGTGAGACCCTGTTTTAAAAAACAAACAAAAAAGGTTTGGTTACAAGAGTCAGAAACCTACCAATAGTTTGGAAAAGAGGAGTTGTTAAAAAGGAGCAGAAATCTGGAACTTCATTGCAGGAAGTACAGTGAAACATTGTAGGATCTAGAAAGTCACCAGCAATTAAACTCTTTCTGTGTCTCTGACTGCCCCTTACTCTGTTTGTCTCTGTCCTCTACTCACCTTGTTTTCTGCTCTCCCTCTGCCTTTGTCTCTGTCACTCTGCCTTTGTTTTTTTAATCTTAAACATAATCGTCTATGTACCTACTGTATTATCTTTCTGTGGACTGGTTTCTCCGAAGACCTTTTTATCTCTGCTTCCCCACATGGGGTGACATGTTAGTCCTGTCTTCAGAGCCTCAGCTTGTTAATGTGTTTGAGCTGCTATGGTGCAAACTCTGAACTCAGCTCTAGAACTTCACAACTCCAGTGACTGCTGCTTACCTCATGTTTCGTGTTTCTTAGCTCATATTCTCCAGAGATTAAATCAGACTCAGTGTGACCAGGCATCTCAGTCAACTGTAGCCAGATGGGGCCGAACCTTTTTGTAGAAGTTTGCAGTTTACATACAACCTTGTACAACCATTTGTGGCAGCCTTGAAATTGTGGTCACCTCATAGAAAATGTAGGCTTTGGAATCATTCCCAAGAAGATGTGGGCTAGGTGGATTCCACCAGTGACTTACCACTGTATTTCATTTCTGCAGAGCAAACTTATCCCTCAAGATGTTCTCTTCTAACATGATCCCGTATTACAAGTACAGCTACAAATACCTATTCCTCACTTTGCATCTGGTCCATGTGATCATCATCCTGTCAGAATGACATCCTCCACATTTAGTGACACATTTTACTATCAGCACACCAGCCATTCGGTAGGGAAAATGAAAATAAAAAATTATCAGTTAGAAAAGGAGGTTGACTTGGTGGTAGGGAAGGAACTTAGAAAACAGGATCATACACTGATCACTAGTCCAGACCAATAAATGCCATGAGTCTGTTTCTTGCCTGGGTAATAGAATAACTTCCTAAGTCATGCTTTGGGAGTCCTAGGATCTCACTAGGATTCCCTCTTTCCATTGTCCTCAGGCCTACCCTTCTTAGGGACCTAAGAAAGGAGTCTTCTCTCCATTTGAGTAATTATTGTCTGGTGCGAGCAGCCTTTTCTACTTGAGTCTGGAGCCTGCAGAAGAGGCTCAAGATTCAACACCATTGGCCGGGCGCGGTGGCTCAAGCCTGTAATCCCAGCACTTTGGGAGGCCGAGATGGGCGGATCACAAGGTCAGGAGATCGAGACCATCCTGGCTAACATGGTGAAACCCCGTCTCTACTAAAAACACAAAAAACTAGCCGGGCGAGGTGGCGGGTGCCTGTGGTCCCAGCTACTTGGGAGGCTGAGGCAGGAGAATGGCGTGAACCCGGGAGGCGGAGCTTGCAGTGAGCTGAGATCCGGCCACTGCACTCCAGCCTGGGCAACAGAGCGAGACTTCGTCTCAAAAAAAAAAAAAAAAAAAGATTCAACACCATCTTGATAGGAGTTGGGATAGGTACTTGTCCAAGACTAAGGTTCTTCTGGTGATAACTACCCCAGAACATTAGTGGGCTCTTAATCATTGTCCTGAGTACATCTTTGACTGAAACATGATGCCAGGAATTTCTGTGGGATAAATTTGCTCCCTTCATCACAAGGCTGCCTGATGACCTTTTTTCCTTCAGGACTTTCCTTATTCAGCTTTCTGTCCCCATTGTTTCTTTCTAACAGCCTTGTCCTCAAGAGAATAAAGGAGCACAAGTGATTGGAAAGAGGCTTGTTTGCAAGGACTGGAAAGCGCCTCTTCCCTACTCTGCCCTATAGATCTCTCTCTTCCACAGGTTACATTCCAGTCTATAAAAGTGTTTTACAAGGGGTTAGTGGGGCTGGGACTGGGCATCAACATGTTTATCCTGTGGGAAAGGCTTAGGATTCCCACACTAGTCTGGGTACTGTTAGATATTCTCCTTTCAATTGCTGGCACCTTGAGCTTTTTCAAACTCATGAATAATATCTGGACCTGGTCTCCAGCAATCTCAACAGATTTCCCTTTTGAAACATAGGTCATTTTCCCTGCCTTTCTCTTATCTGCTTTTAGTCAGACAACCTGCACGTGATTTGGGTCCCAAGAGATAACAGGCCATTGTTCAGCTCTTTTGTTATCACTTACCTTCAAAGCACCAGTTTTCCATAGAACAGGGTATCCTCTCAGTCCACCCCCAACCCTTATCCCTCCTCTTGGCTTTAACTCCACGGTTAGTTTTGCATTTTCACTGAGGATCTGTTGCTTGAGCAATCCTATTCCTGGCACTAGTTTCTGTTTTAGAGATTTGCTGTTTTCAAGAAACAGGAGTACTCTAGACCCTAGATGACGGTGAAATTGATCATGTAAGCAAAATCTCAGACCATGAGTCTAAAATGCACGTTCTAGATGAGTTTTCTCATACTCAAAGATGAAGAGGCGAACCATATATTTCCAAGGACAACAAGGAAATAGTATTTCCAGCCAGATACTGAATGAGAAGAGCTTAATCATGCAATATTTTGTGACAAGAACCTGGACCATTTAATTTTGCTAAATGCTGTAACAGTGTTTGATCTTTTATGATGCTTATCCACCAAAGTTTACTTGACATAGTTCCTAAGTTGAAAAATGCTAAAGATAGCTATGTGCACAAAGGTGATTTAAAAAATCAAAATATTTAGAAATGAAAAAAAATCATTGTAAATGGTGCTTATAAATCTACAAATGAAAATGCTTTACAATAATTGCCATCATTCAATAAAATTATGTCATTAAAGCTTTAGACTTTATTTTTAATTTTTTTTTTTTTTAGAGATGGGGTCTCACTCTGTCATCCAGGCCAATTTTTGCATTTTTAGTAGAGACGAGGTTTCACCATGTTAGCCAGGCTGGTCTCGAACTCCCAACCTCAGGTGATCCATCAGCCTCGGCCTCCCAAACTGCTTGGGTTACAGGCATGAACCATTGCACCTAACCTGATAGTTCATTTCTTCTGAGCACTGAATCACTGTCTCTACTTTTTACACAGGGAAAGCAGTTTGCCAGCCTTGCATGTTGACTTTTCTAAAAAGCAGAGGCGCCGGGTGCGGTGGCTCACGCCTGTAATCCCAGCTCTCAGGGAGGCAGAGGCGGGAGGATAGCTTGAGCCCAGGAGTTCGAGACCTACCTGGGTAATACAGCGAGACCCCATTCTCCACAAAAAGGAAGAAAAAAAAAAATACAAAAAAAAAAAGCAGAGGCATGTGAACATTTCACAATCCTCACATTTTCTAACACTTTTATACATTCTTTGTGGCTAAGGTTTCCTGGAGGAAGTATCAGGGGGAAGGAGAAAAGCAATCTCACATGTATTCAAATTTTTTGGAGCTACTTTAAAAAAATAATCCTTTGAAAGGGATTTTATGTTGCCTAAATATAGATTTTTAAAAAAATTTTGATACTATTTAAAAAATTTAATGTTAGGCATTTGGACTTTACCAAGATCTTCAGATTTAAAAAATATATCTTAACTCATGCCAGGAAAAATAGTAATCACCATTTACCATCTAGTTCCAATGAATCTTAAAACTTTAAAAAATATATATTTTAAGGACATGCGCGATGGCTCACGCCTCTAATCCCAGCACTTTGGGAGGCCAAGGTGGTCGGATCACAAGGTCAGGAGTTTGAGACCAGCCTGACCAACATGGTGAAACTTCGTCTCTACTAAAAATACAAAAAATTAGCCAGGCTTGGTGGCAGGTGCCTGTAATCCCAGCTACTCGGGAGGCTGAGGCAGAAGAATCACTTGAAACCGAAAGGCAAAGGTTGCAGTAAGCCGAGATCACAACACTGCACTCCAGCCTGGGCAACAAGAGTGAAACTCTGTCTCAAAAAATAAAGAAAATATATTTTAAGTCATTTTATGAATAATATACTGAATTATAAAGAGCTAGTTTAAAAAATCAACTTTATTAGAGATTTTAGTAAGAATTTAAACACAGTAAACACAATTTTTATTTTATATATTCTTAGTGTTGAAGGTGAAAATGGGCAATGTTGGTTGAATGTAAGTAACTGCTCAATATGTGCCGTGAATGAACCTGGAGGATATCCACCTTGTAAATAATGATTCCATATCTCAGATATATTTCTTTTAGGTCCCAGTTCCTTATTACTTCCATTTCTTCTTGTGCTTGCATTGCCAAAATGCAATACCTCTTAAAACTTTGAGCCAACAAAACCACAATGAGATACCATCTCACACCAGTTAGAATGGCAATCATTAAAAAGTCAGGAAACAACAGGTGCTGGAGAGGATGGGGAGAAATAGGAACACTTTTACACTGTTGGTGGGACTGTAAACCAGTTCAACCATTGTGGAAAACAGTGTGGTGATTCCTCAAGGATCTAGAACTAGAAATACCATATGACCCAGCCATCTCATTACTGGGGATATACCCAAAGGATTATAAATCATGCTGCTATCAAGACACATGCACATGTATGTTTACTGCAGCACTATTCACAATAGCAAAGACTTGGAACCAACTCAAATGTCCATCAATGACAGACTGGATTAAGAAAATGTGGCACATTTACACCATGGAATACTATGCAGCCATAAAAAAGGATGAGTTCATGTCCTTTGTAGGGACATGAATGCAGCTGGAAACCATCATTCTCAGCAACCTATCGCAAGAACAAAAAACCAAACACTGCATGTTCTCACTCATAGGTGGGAACTGAACAATGAGATCACTTGGACACAGGAAGGGGAGCATCACACACTGGGGCCTGTTGTGGGGTGGGGGAGGGGGGAGGGATAGCACTAGGAGATATACCTAATGTAAATGATGAGTTAATGGGTGCAGCACACCAACATGGCACATGTATACATATGTAACAAACCTGCATGTTGTGCACGTGTACCCTAGAACTTAAATTTAAAACAAAAAAAAACAAAAAACCTTTGAGCCAAGCATGGTGGCTCAAGCGTGCAGTCCCAGCCATTTATTTGGGAGGCTGAGGCAGGAGGATTGCTTAAGCCCAGGAGTTTGAGGCTGCAGTGAGCCAAGATGGCACCACTACACTCCAGCCTGGACAACAGAGTGAGATTCTGTCTCAAATCTCAAAATATATATATGTAACATCAAATGATGAAGAGACATGGAAGAAATGTAAATGCATATTACTAAGTGATAGAAACCAAGTTGCAAAGGCTACATATTAAATGATTCCAACTATACCATATTTTGAAAAAGGCAAAACTATGAAGACTGTAAAAAGATCAACAGTTACTAAGGATTGGGTGGGGGAAGGTGAGGGATAGAGATGAATAGGCATAGCACAGAAACCTTTAGAGGCAGTGAAAATACTCCCTGATACTATAATAATAGGTGCATGCCATTATACATTTGCTTAGACCCATAGAATGTACAACACCAAGAGTGAATCAATGTGAAGTGTGGACTTTGTGTGAAAATGACATGTCAGTATAAGTCGATCAGTTATAACTTATGTACCACTCTGATGAGGGATGTTGATAATGGGGGAGTCCGTGCCTATGTGGGGGAAGGGGGTATATGGGAAATCTCTGTACCTTCTCATTTTTGCTGTGAACCTAAAACCTCTCTAAAAAATAAAGTCCTTTTATGTAGGGACACTTTCAAAAATAACCCATCCTTACATGACAGAATGCTTCAAATGTTCTTATCCTTATCCTTGTGACTTGTAGTTTTTGGTAACCACAGCACTATCTGAGAAATCCAGTTTATTACAAGTACTATTTTCTTGTCTTTAAATGGCCTTTGTAGGATGGTCTTTGTCTACACTGCTTTCAATCACTAAGGAATAGAATTTTCTTCCAAGTTATCTTAAAAATTAAAGTTTGAATTATGTATATAATTTTAGATTATCAAGTTAATAGATTTTTTTTTGCCATTCTAGAATTGTGAAATTAGGAGTGCATTAAAAAACTATAAACTTTTCAAACACACAGAAAAGTACAAAAAATCATATATCAAACAACTGTGTCCTGCTACCTAGACTTAATAGATGTTAATATTTGCTTCAAGTTTTTAGTTTTAAAGAACTAGGCCAAGTGCAGACATAGATAAAATCTATCCCTTTCTCTTTCTCTCTTCCTCTCAAACATACCTCTCTCTCTCCCTCTCTCTCTCTCTCTCTCTCTCTCACTCCAGTGAGAATCACAGTCCTGAAGTTCATATGCATCATTCTCAGGCATTTTTAGTATTGTTTTGTTTTTAACATATTCTGTTAATTATATCATATTTGAAGCTTGCTACATTGCACTAAATATTGGTTTTGAGTTTTAACCATACTGATTGATGTAGCTCTACTTTACCAATTTTAATTGCTATTTAAATATCTCAAATATATGAATAAACCAGAGTTTATTTATTCATTTCCCAAACAGGAGATACCCAAGTTGTTTCTACTTCTTGTATTTCTTGTACAGGATCCTGACCTGTATGTACTAGCCTCTGGAGTGAGTAGCTATCCCAGCGTATAGCTTCCAACTATGGAAAACAAGCTACCTAAAAGATTTACTAGAATGTAATTTTAAACGAGGGATGAAAATTAACAAGTTATTTATGTATTACTGACAAAACCATACAAATATCTAGCAGTATAACCAAGTGTATTTTTGATTTTTAACTATGGCAATTCTGTTTCTTTCCTATATCATCTCAGTTAATTTAAACATCTAGGCTTTAATAGGCTGGGAGTTATGCTTTGAAGTTCACTGCATTGCTAAAGAACTCCAGCCTTCATGTGGCAGCCTATTAAATAGCAGCTATTCACTGCCTTTTTTTTTCTCCTGCTCTCAGAATCCTGATCTCATTTTTCTGCCTCAACAGAAAGACAAGGGGTAGATGAACTCTCATGCCAATTAACAAATCTAGAGAAAAAAATATGACTGATGCTTGAAGGGTCATGGCCTCTGACCTTTATTTACCTGTATAAGGTAAAATCCAAACAAAGGAATTAAAAGAGCATTCATTCTGTTAACCTTCGTCTCTTGGCTGAGACTATCAAATCAATGTGTTATTGTGATTAAAAAAAGGAATTATAGAAAGTCTATTTATTCATTCAACATATATGGAATAACAAGGACTGTGCTGGGCTGGGAATACACTGATGGAATTTCTGCCCTCCTAAGCTTTAACTAGTATGTGTTCTTCCCCATAGCACTGACAACAGCCCTAGTTGCTTCAAGAAAATTAGGGTGTTCCAGAAACACCCAAGAAGCATAATTAACAGGATCAAGAGGAGGCATGAATGAAAACAAGCAGGAGAGGTAAACATTATTAGGGTTTGTGTATAGTTTAAGTATCTCCTATCTGAAATGCTTGGAACCAGAAGACTTTTCTATTTCAGAATTTTTCAGATTTTGGAATATCTGCATATACATAATAAGGTATCTTGGGGATGGGGCCCAAGTCTAAACATGAAATTCATTTCTGTTTCATATACCCATTATACACACAGCCTGAAGGTAATTTTTTACACAAAATGAAGTTTTGCATTTTGACTGAGATTCCTCACGTGAGGTCATACGTGGAATTTTCTACTTGAGGTGCCATGCTGGCGTTCAATTTCAGATTTTGGAACATTTCAGATTTCTAATTTTGGGATTCGTGATATTTAACCTGTATTCATTATGCAGCTTTTGTATGCAAATTACAGAAAACTTCTATTCAACTGGCTTAAACTCGGGGAGGGCTTATTATTATATGTAAAGAGAAGTCCAAGTTGGTTAATTCACAAGCTCTATAACATTGTCACTGAGGACCTAAGTTCTCATGTTTCTGATCTGAAGCCTCTAGGCCACTTCATGGTGGCAAGATGGCTGCCACACTTCCAGGTACCACATCTAGATAAAACAATATAGGACAACAGAAGACATAGACCTCTATATCTTATTGGCCAGAATTGTATCACATGTTTCTTCCTAAACTAATTACTGGCAAGAAGAATACATTTTTATGATTGCTTAACTTAGCTCAATTAAAAATTATAACCCACATGCCCAGTGTTCTCTATTTGTAACTGGAAAAAACAATACTGTACAAACCAACTGAAGGAGGACATGCACTGTGTAAAACTCAGGGGTATTCATACACTGATATGAATGGGAAATTAAAATCTCTGTGTTAAACAAATTGATTAACAGATTTGCATTTGATATTTCTAGCTGAAGATACTAGTTACCTGCAATAGGGAGACAAGATTAACTTTAGAAGGTGCCTATTCTTCCATAAACCACAAATCTTCCTGATATTTTCTTGCTCTCAGCAATAATTACAAATCTGAAACTTCAAATGGGAAATATAACAGAAATTAGGCATCACTCAATAGTTAAACTCTTATTCATTTCATCAAGGAAACACCGTTACCAAAAGGACACTCTTCTCCCTCAAGAAATAAAACTATGTTCCTGTTTTATATTTTGCCAATGAGTCGAATTTTATGTTTTATGTTAATTATTATAGTAGAAGAAATTCTTGGATAAAATGATACTGCTGACAATACAGCAATAATCCACTGAATTTGTAGCATATTTTATGTTTTCAAAGTGCTTTCTCATACAATAATCTGAGTTACATCTCATCTTACTCCGGGAAGGAGTATGTAACCGTGCTGATTCCTCATCTTTTAGATGTGAGAACTGGGACATGTCAAGAGTTAAAAGATTACCCAAGCTTCATGGCTAAGTAGTTAAAGGATCAGGATTAAAACTGAATTACTTTATTCCTAATCCAATGTTTTTGGACCAATTTGGCAAGATCTTGTGTAATTTAAAATTATGTGATGCTATGCAAGGCTATTTTAAAAACTAAAAATAATCAGAATCTCACTTCTGAATAAATTCAAATATAAAATCTTCTTTCAGATTTTACCTTCTCTAATCTAGCCCCAGCTATTAGGTCCCTGAAATTTAGGGACCTTAGATTTTTTAGGTTCAAATGTTTCTTTTCCAAATGGTTCTATCCCTTTTCCCTCTTAGATACATATTCCATATTAACTCAGAATTCAGCAAGCCTCCACCTGGACACTTGTGTGACTTTAAATCTTACTTTAAAAGTTCTGAAAATATTTGGAAAGAGCCAAAAGTCAAAATGAAAAAGACCAACAGTACGTAAAATTGGGCTGGAAAAGGCAAATTTGAGAAAAATCTCACTAGAAGGAGTCTAGTGTAGGAAAAACAACTCTCCCACTTTCCTGGATTTCAAGGAGCAGAAAAGCAAAGAAATATGATGAAGTATCAAACAGCCCCTATCTTTCAACAGTGATGGATGGTTGATAGGAAGCTAAACAAAGCAACAGGTTCAAAGATATATTTTTTTTAACTAAAGCTAGAAGGGAGGAACAAACATTTCCTTGGGAGAATTGTGACATGTCTTTTCCCTTTGGGAATGATGATTTAAGTAGAGATTATAGAGAACATAAAATTTACATCTCCTGCTTGGACCGTACTCCAGTATCCAGTGGCCCACTCAAAATCTCCTCCTTGGACGTCTGGAGTCATGTCAACTCTGCACTTTGAAGACTGAACTCCTGATCTTTTCCTCTGACCTGCTCCAGTCATGTCTTTCCCATCTCAGTGCATGGCAATTCCCTTCTTTCCAGGCCCTTGGGTCAAAAAACCTTGAGGCCGTCTTTAACTCCTATCTTACATTTTGTCAGAAAATGCCGTGGTCTCTACATTCAATATATATTCAAAATCTAACCCTCTCTCATTGCTTCGCTGCTACCATGCCAGCTTGAGCCGCCATCATACTAATCCCTTGGATCACTGCAAAAGCCCCCTGTGGTCCCCCTGCTGACCTTGCCATTTGGCTCTCTATTTTTAACACAACAGCTAGAATGATCCTTCACAATCGGAAGTCAGTTCACGTCACTTCTTTCCTGAAAATCCTATAATGGATTCTCAGTTCACTGAAGAATAAACACCAAAGTCCTTCCAAAGGCCTACAGGGCCCTACATGATCTGACTGGCCCGCACCACCCCCCTTCCTCCTCTGACAAGTCCCCTTTGACTCCTGAGCCCCACCACACTGGCCTTCTCACTGCCTAGATGCTCTCCTGGGTTACTGTTCCATATCCCCTTGTATCTTAGCGGAAATCTTACTTTCAATGGGATAGGATTGCCAGACAAAGTACTGGGCACCTATTAAACGTGAATTTCAGATAAGCAGTGAATAGCATCTTAGCACATTCCCCAAATTCCCAAATTTAGCATGGGACACACATATACAGAAAAAGTGTTGGCTGTATATCTGAAATTCACATTTAACTGGGTGTCCTGTTGTTGTTTTTGACTTTTTTCCTCCATTTGGTAGCCTTACAACGGTTTCTACCCTGATCCAGGCACATCCCACCTCCCCTTCACCCCAACTCCAGACTCCTCTCACCTGCTGTATATTTTTTTTCCCTTGTAACACTCAGCTTCTTCCAACAAACTACCTAATTTACTTAAATATCATGTGTATTGTCTGTCTCCCTCTTCTGGAAAATCATCTTCAAGTAACCAGTTCCAGCAGAAAAGCAAGATTTAATTTGTGGTTAAATAATTTTATTTTTCAGGGTATTTTTTCCCACTGTGTTGGAGTTGGAAGTTTTTTATGAAAGCACATGGGAAAACAGGTGTTTCTATCTTTCCACTCTTAATATTGGTACACATCTAATACATAGGCACATAGGTTAATATAACTGATTCCCATTCAAAGCTAACCATGTGATGTGAACTGTAGTAAAGAAGTATGTCTTCCAAAAAACACACCATACACATAGTTGACAAAAGAGAGAATTCCAATGGGGGGAAATAATGGTTGCCTTAAAAAAAATCCAAAACATTTTGATTGAATTGCCCAATTATGTCCCTTCTTTCATAGCAGCCAAATACAGGTAATTATTTTATTTAAAATTAATAAACTTTTTTCTGCAGCAGAAAAGCCATCTGTTGAACTCTGTCATTCAGTAAAAGCTATAGAAAATGTAACCACCTTGTTCTTCGTTTATTCATTGAACTTATTGTCATTGTTTAGCTGTCATGCATGGAGCACTGCCATACGATGGGGCAGGAAGAGTGTGAGAGGGACCTTTGAGAGGGAAGAAGGGTCCAGATTTGAAAAGCCTTGCAAAACACTGGCTTAAGGAGTTGGTGGAAAGAGCAGGTGGATGGCCGGATCAGAGTCGCTTGTTAGAAAAATCACTCTGGCTTCTGGCTACAGTGTGCAGAATGGATTACTATGCTCGGGTACATTACATTTGGTTAACAAGTTATTATTGTAAACAGGGTCTTAACCTCTAGGTCTCAAAGCAAAAATTTCAGAAAAGGGTATTGAATAAGCCACAGACCTGTTTTTAAATATCTTATTATCGTCTGTTTAAATGTAGTTTTTAAGGTAATTATCTGTATAGCAAACATCTGCAATTTTATTCAATTCAGTGAATTTTTACTAATAGATAAGAGGCAAAAATGGAGAAAAAGGAAGAAAGAACTGGCAGGAACTAACAATTTTGAGTAGTGCATGAGGACTTCTCATGCATTATCTTATTTAATCCTTACAATAAGCAAAGAGGTTACTGTATTATTATCTCTATTTGCAGACAGGAATTTGAGACTCAGAAAGGTGAGAAGTCCTCTGTAAGAGACAGGGCTGGGTAGCCTGCCCTCATCCTCTCCAAAGGCCATGTTCTTGCCTCTATAACGAATGGCAGATACATTTATAGAACTGCTAAGTTAGGCAGCAGATGAGTAGGAGAAAGGCTGAGATAACCTTGAGTAAAAACAGAATAACAGGGAAAATGTATAGGCCAAAGGTAGGAAAATTAATCGGCAAAATAAAAGTATGAGAAATTACCCTCTTGAAAAGAGCAAAAAGGCAACTGGCTTCTCAAATGAAGAGATACAGGGATGATCAACTTTGATTTTTTCAGCACATTACAAGTACAACCATAACAGAATTTCCATTGAACTACAGAATTCAAGAGATGGTCTTCTTGCTGAGGTACTAATATTAAAGATGAACTGCTACAGAAAAGAAGCCTACTTATTAACTTATTTTACACAACCCCTCTCACATGCCCTGGTATTTGACATTTGTGCATGAGGCTTGATCAGCACCATATCTTGTGAAAGCTAGCTTTAGTAGATATGGCTGCCTGGCAGGATAACACTCCTTGCTGTAGGGAACAGAAGGTATCCCATCCCCAAAAGAAACTTTCACTCAGGTTTATGCCCCCAAACTCTTTGGAGGGAGATACCGTCACCCTGACTGCATGCCCTTTCTAAGACACAGGCTAATTCAGGGTTAGTTGGGCAGACAATAGTCACCCATGTATTGAGATGTGAAGAGCATGGGAACTGTCTCCTTCTTTAAAGCAGCCTCCCTCCTACCCAGTAGGGATCTTGAATTAATATGTGTGGTTGAGTCATTACCCCACTCACTTCATTCACTGGGCACTCAACTACCAAAAACTCCAGAGAATGGAGCACTAAACTGCTGAGCTCTGATGGGGAGAGTGTGGTGGGGAAGGCGCTGGCCCAGGGTAATCAGCCTTAACAAGAAGGCCAGCTAGGCAGGAAGCAGGTGAATCTATTTAAGTAAAGAGGACAAGGGCTGCATATCCAACGTACCACAGACAGTTGTGTACATAGAGTGTACAATCGATGTTTCTTACATAATTGTTGAGGTTCTTATATAATTCTTATATAATTATGAGAAGTAGGGATTGAGGTCAGTCCCCAAACTACTGCTTATTTGACAAGTTTTTCTCTAGCTGTATCTGAACAGAAAAAAAAATTGCTTAGTTGAGCAATGTGGTGGTGATGGTAATATATGCCCTTCCCATGGGATATGCTATGAGCCGTGTGTGAGCTTTTGTCTTCTAAGTATGAATGGATATGTTTGTGCCTCTCTACTTATTATTAACAAGGTACCAAAGACAAAGGTGGAAGAGAAGAAGGAGGAGAGAGGCAAGAAAAAAATATACCAATACTCTTAGCTCCTTCCTGGCCTCTAAGGCTTGTGTGCACCTTTGTCCCGGAGGCAACGTTTATTGAAGAATACATTTTTGCTGAGAGACTTAAAATCTAACTGGCATTAGCTACCTAGAGGTGGAAGGGGGAGTCTTTGAAAATGTTGATTTAATAAACTAGCCAGCAGTCAGTACACTGGATGAGAACAGAAGGAGGAGAGAGAAACACTCCCTCTGCCAGAGCATTTTGCAGATAATTAAAGTAGAGACTTTGATTCATAGCAGGGCAATTTTAGCATACCTGACACAGGGCTTGACTCGAGCTCCCTCAATGTCTCTTCCAGTGCAGTTATGCTATTAGGTTTCATAATATTCTACATAAGGGAAAACATGTTTCTTCAAGCTATTCCAATTTTCAATTATTAAAGAGCTTTGAGTTTAAAAGTTCACCAAAAAACCCATCATGCCCCATCTTGGACATTACCCTTGTCTAATGGGTAGTAACAAGATCACTCTTTCAGACACTCAATCCACATTACTTAAACATTCATCTGCCCCATTTCACACTTGGAATGGGCTGTGCAATAAACATATTTGATCTTTTCTTTATTGTCTGCTTCAGGAATGTATGCAGGATTTTCTTCTTTGCTGTATAGGAGCAGATTTCTTCTTTGCAGTGTAGGAAGTGATTCACCTCTAGGAGGCTAATTTTTTACAGTTGAGTGCAGGATCTTAATAAATAAACCAAAAAGTGAAGTGCTACTTTGAACAGCCCTCACACCAGCAGGAAGAATCAGTGAATGAGGAACCATGGAAGACTGTTCACTACATACCCATTTACTCCAAAATATTATTTGGATCAGCATTGGATATTTTTAATAAATTATAAGTGATTCTTCTTTCTGTATTAATTAAGAACTTACACTACTCTTCAAGTGTTTTAACTCCCCCAGTGCCAAGCTTACATCCTCTGGATTAATCCTGATGCATGAAGAGCTTTGAAAACATAACAATAGTAAGCAACAACCCTGAGTGATTAAGAAATCAAGATGTGTGCAGGTGCTGGTAAAACACACACACACACACACACACACACACACACACACACAAATACGGCAAATGGAAATCAGAAAAATTGCCCGGACATACTGTCAGAACCAGCTAAAAATTTAAGGCTTGGAATATGCTAGATTTACATTACATCTCACTTTAGAAGAAAGTGTTAGAGGAAGAAGGCCAGGAAGACTGTGAAAAAGCAAAGCTCTTAGCAGAGGAAGTACTCAAGAAAAATTAGCATGAAACAAAGAAAAACAATGACAAAAGATAGAGATGAAGAGATAGCAATTAAAAGAAAATAATTTTTCTGTGGTTATTTTCTACAGTAGATTTATAGCACAAAAGGCGGGACTCAAAGAATCTTTTGTCCAAGCTGGTGACATCTGATGAGGTATCCTAGATACGGCTATCGATGTACTCTCATAATACTCATAATACTGTCTTTCTGTAATACAAGACTGTTTCTCCATGCATCATCTCAGTTTGGAGAACTGGGAGCAGAAAAATGGCTTCCTCCAAAGCATTTCTTTTCTGTTTTGTTTTCTCCAAAGGAACTCTTGAGAGGGTGACCACTGGGATTTTCAGCCCAGATCCTGTAAACCAGAGGCTTCCTTAACAAGGAAGGAGACAGCCAACACATAGTGATACTAAAGTATCTCCACTTAACAGAAACAGAAAACCAGGACCGGAGAAAACAGAGAACAGAGAACTCCTCCCTTGGGGTTTCCCAGCAATGATCTCCCTAACAGTCTCATGGTTAAAACAGTAATCCCATTAAGTCATACTTTTATGGAATAAGAACATCCCCTACAAAGCTAGATGCTTCTGATTTTGCTTACCTTTTCCACAACATGCACTATCTCTTCACTGATAAATTTTTCATGGCAATAATACATAATTTGATAAGACTTTCTTGACAAATGCCCAATGGAAAACTTAAACAGTGTTTCCTTTGGTCTCTCTCAGGGTAAGCCCCTGTCCACAGGTTCAGTTAGTTCTAAGAAATCATCTTAAAACTAAATATGTATACACTTCCTTCCTGACAGCCAATGTTCACTTTTACCTAAGCATAACTGAGCAATTGGAGTTTTTCGGTGGGTTACAGAGTGGAAAACAAATACAAGCTAATTTCATGGAATAATCTCTTTGGGAAGAAAGAAACCATATCAAAACAACCCCTTTTGTAGATCTTCAATTAAACTGTACTGTATCATGGACAAAACACTCATCATAAGTAGGAATAGATAGGTTTCAAATGTATTATGTACAAATCATCTAATTTTTCCAGGTTAATGAGTATAATTTATCCATCTTTGGTTACTGAAGGGGTTACATAGGATGAACAAAACTTAAGAGTTCATCCATTTCATTTCTGTTGATTTGCCTCTATTTGTTTGGCTTTTATGTCCATGTAATTGATTTGTATAAATCTGTCCAAAGCAGATGGGTAACTGCTCATGACACTTGCAAACCATTTAGATTATTATTGTACTAATGTTTATTCAAGGCCAAATAGGGAGAATATAAAAGGTATGATGTTCAACTTAGCATAACAATATCATGAAAAATTTATTTGGTCTCAGCAGCAAAATAGATACTCTCTACCAATCAGTTTCATAAGTGCAGGTGAATTGCTTCTGTCTGTGTGGCTGGACTAGTTACCCAAATTAATTATGGCACCATTTTCCGGTTTTACAACATAATGCAAACTCTCCAAGAGCATACTAGAAAGACAGTCATCTCCAATGCTACTAGATGTTAACATTTACATTGAAGACTTATATCTCTCCTCACACTTTTGAACCAGAGGATTAAAAAAACAATCATCTGCTAAAAATAAGTAAATAGATAGATACACATTTGAGAACCCAGAGAGAGCCATTGTCTACTCAAATAGCACACTGATAGCATTGATTCTGTTTTTTTTTTTTCAAGGAATAGATTGTGATTATAATTCACTACACAAAATTATATTTTGTTCTGTGTTTAGATTTGACACTTGCATAGATCTAAACAAATTTAAGTGCCATTGTTTAACAGACAAATAGAGATACATTATTTTCTTTATGTCACCAGAAGCTAATTAAAGCTGTTTCCTTAAAATCCTGATCAGTTAAAATGCTTTGGAAGCACTGGAAAATTATTTTAATTTTTTCCCCCAAGTGCTAATGATCAACTCAGCCTGTGACACAAACCAGAGATGTCACAAAGACACTTAAGATGTGTGCCCAGGTAAGTCCAGCTTGGAAGTGGGTATGCCTAAGTGAGAGGAAAAGCAAATGACCTCTAATATTTGACCTCACTGTGGTTGAATCTGTTAAGGTCTCACCAGTACTTTTTTTCCTCTGGACAAAAGGGAAGACTACACTTCCCAGATGCCCTTGCAGCTTGAGAGGAACCATGTAACTGAGTTCTGGCCAATGGAATATGCGTGGAAGTGAATAGCATGGTGTACGCTATTTCCTGACCTAGCCATTACCCTCCTGGTTCTTTCTTACTAGATTTTCTTTGAGGCCAATCCAAATTTACATGGGGAAACTTAGGTTTACTTTAAAAATCAGATAGAATTTTAGGTGATTAGGCTGAAACTCTCTAAACAAAAAGGGTTTAGAATTCTTGAAGAATGAAAGTTGTCTAGGCCAGTCTAATAAAAGCTATGAGCATCACAATAAACTCTGTTTTTTAAAGACTATGTGTCTTGGAAACTGAAAGTTCCACTTATAAAACGCACATTACTGAGTATCAAGGCTTAAGACACAGTCATATAAAAAGGTTTTTAAAAACTCTACCACATATAATGCAATTTTACTTTTGATTATTGTGAAGCCAGAATTCCAAATGCCTCAGATTCACCATTCTGAACATCAGTGTTCTTTGAAGAGCACTTCTGATGCAGAAGGTACGGGTGACAGCTGAATTTAGAGCAGCCCATGCCATTCCCTAAATTGCATTTTTAATAAAACCCTTAAATGCAAATTTTTATTGCATCTCTCTTTCTATGATGTCATCGAGACAAAGCCACTTCAGTTATTTTAACTTGCCTACATATTTATTGCAGATGAACAGGAATTTATTTTATATACATTACTTCAAATTATTCTTATCATAAAATCTGTATTTACACCCTTCTCACAAAGACCAATTAATGGACTCTTTCCATAAGTAAAGGGCTATTTAACTTACAGAAATATAAATGATGCCATGTCTGTACATACTGATATTTTTAAAACCTCAATTTAAAAGGTGACAGGTTTTACAATGATGGATACGGCATTTAACAACTAACTCTAAAGTATACTTTAAGTCCCACATTTAAGTACTGCATAAAAGTTACTTTCTTTGTTTCCTTCTTTTATTCATCTATTTATAAATTCAAGGTCTTTGAAATGTTTTTCCTCTTATACTTAATGTAGCCTGATCTTTGCTTAGAAAAATACATTGCTACATTCATCAATTTTCTGATAGCTTCTTAAACAATGTTAGCTTATAAAGTGCTAGTACTCTAATGTAATGGTAACACTACAAAAAGTTATATATTTTTTAAACCTTTTCCCCTTAAACGAATAATTATTGCTTAAAGAATAGTTTCTTCCAAAGGTGGTATTTGAATGGTATGGTCCATAATGCCCCATGATAACCTCAGAGAGTGAATGAGCTTGTCACTAAGGCATCTAATCCTCTAGGCAAAAAATAGAAAATGTGTTAGGACATAATTAAATACTTACTTTTGGGGAAAATATAGGAAAAGAAACTTCATCTTTTGTCAAACATACTTTTGTTAACCCAGACTTTGCCAGATTTGCAGCATGTCAAAACTGGTTCGTTCCTTAGCCATTTAAGAACCAAGAATGCACCCTCATTGTTCATGACTAGTTTCCGCTTGCCTGTGACAAAACAGCTAGTTGGAGAGTCAGCCTCGGTCAGTGTCTATTTAGGGCAAAATGTCAAAAAAGAATGTCCTGCATTTGGGCTCAACAATAATGAACATGGCTAAATCTGAAAATTAACAAAAGAAAGTGCACAGCTTTTTAAATTCTGAGAACATTAGATTCTGGTGTCGTTTTTGTTCCGATTGTTGTGGCTTAACACTCTGAAAAGACCACCTGTTGGGCAGCCATTTTGTGATTGTATTGAATGCAGTGATTGCATAAAAGAACACTTTCCAAAATAACCTGGCATTATTATTCACTTATTTTGTAGTAAATCTGCATTCAAAACCTGCATTAAAATATGAGGCTTTTCTCCTACGTGAAATTTAAAGCTATAAGTTTGATGGAAATGCATACTCAACTGCAAATGCATGATTTTGTGGTCAAATGCATTATACTCAAAAATGAGTTCAAGTAAACCTTTGATATGGCAATTAGACAGTATGCTGAATAAAGTGAAACAGTTAAAAGTGGTGCATGGCAGACAGGGAATCCCAGAGGAAATGACACAAAACTGATAGCATGTAATTATTAGACTGACACAGATAATGTAGTTGGAGAAAATTACTGTTGTCTATTAAAAGAATGTGATATCCTCAGCAATCCTGAAAGTATATTTTACTGGTATAATACCTCGGCTTTCATGAATAAAGGAAAAACCATGTCCCAAATTCACAGGCTTTGTAATTCATTTATGCTAAAATTCTCTCCTAGAACACAGTGTAAACAAAAACATTATTGTTTAAGTCCAACTGGTGGAAAATGCTAGTTAATGCTGCGAGTGACAACTAAGAAAATAAAAAACACTCCAAAGAGAAACTGTTTCTAAATAAAAAGATCGTTTGTTGTAACTATCCAATAAATGTTTTAAGAGCATGCATTTTGACATTGAAAATGACACGTATCAAAAATCATCTTTAGTGCATGAACACGTTTTGGATGCTTGATTTGATTTTCAGTTTTGTGGCTACTTCAGGATAATGTGAAGAACAACAATTCTCTATTCCATGATTTTTATTACTACATGAGCCTGTTGAATTAATGCATGTTCTGAATTTGGAAAACACAATAACTTTCAAAATATTTTTTAAAATTACATCAAATAGTTTCTAAGGATTCTTAAATATGTTACATTTCAATTTAATCCTGATTATAGTCTTTTTCTCAATATAATTTCATTTATTTTAAATTTGCTGTATGTAATGACCTAAGGTATATTATGTGGAATGAATGATTATATTGTCACAAACATCCAAAAGTTTTTCCCAAGTTTTTTATACTCACTCATCGCCTTACTTCTATACATTTTTAAAATAGTAAAGATTTTGCTGCATTAAAAGTGAATTGTAAGCCCTGGGCAACATGGCAAAAACATATCCCTACAAAAAACACAAAAATTAGCCAGGTGTGGTGGCATGCACCTGTAGTCCCAGCTACTTGGGATGCTGAAAGCTGGGACGATTGCCCGAGCCTGGGACGTAGGCTGCACTGAGCTGTGAGATGACACCACTGCACTCCAGCCTGGGTGACAGAGACCATGTCTCAGAAAAAAATAAAGAAAAAGTGAAGTGTTTCTTTAAAGAGAAGAAAATTAAAAGTGCTTTCCCGAAGCCTTATTTCCGAAGTGGAAAAGACCACCAAAAAAAAAAAATAAAGAAATTTCCAAACTGATTATGTTTGTAAAAAATTCTATTGTTGATTCATACAAAATATTTTGCTACATTCATCAATTTTCTGATAAGTTCCTTAACGTACAGAGACTCCAGTATAGTGTAAGCTCTGAATGTTTAGTCAAAGCATGAGTTTTAAAAAATTACTTTCTCGGTATATACAAAGGAAGACTTTCTTTTCTGATAAATAAGCACACTTGACTGTATTATCTAAAGAAAAGCTTACATCTTCCATATCCACAGGCAAATATGATTCCTTGTTTTCAAGAAGACCATTTTTTCCCTTGTGTTTCAGGGCCTAATACAAAGAAATATAGTGTCAAAATACAACCATGAGGAAAAATACAGCAAATATTCTGAAATAGGGAGGGTATTATAAATAACTTATTCATAAATTTGGGATTTTTATGGTGAAAAATTATGGATGCATTCAAATGTCATTGCCACGTGCCTAGAAGCTCAAGATACTGAAATTATCATGCAACTTTAAATTTTAGTTCATTTCTCATATACTTAACTCCCTAAAGATCTGTTTTCTTTACATAAATGCCACTCACTGGAATATGTACCACTCCTCCACAAGAAAAGCCATATGAAAAAATGACAAAGAATATCATTAACATTTAAATCATGTCCTATTCTTGTGTTCGAGACCCTAAGAAGTCAGTGACTTAGCAAGTCAATGTATTAGAAAGCTGTTGGTGGTGCTGTTCTATGCTTAGACTAAAATATGTTTCATTCTCCTAAAGAAAATAGCTTGTTCCAAAAAGAAAGAAAAAAAGAAAATAGCTTGTTTCAAATGCCCTCAAAACAAAGCCAAATTATATGCTATATAACAAATTAATATGAGTTTCCTGTTTGCTAAAAAGACTGAGTTCATGAATTTAGTTAGAATCGTGGATATAAACTTGAGTTTATGTAGAAAAGTAGGTTAGGCTTGGGAAAAGAAAGAAATATATCTTTATGAGAATCACAATATACTGGGGACTGTGAGGGTTAATAAGAGGTAAGGAGGAGGTGAAGGAAAAGGAGAGATGGAGGAAATAAGAGAAACTGAGCAGATGAAATAAAGGATTCAATGGAAGGTATTGTTGGTCACAGCTAGGTGTCAGAAACAAAACTAGAAAATGGGAACTGCTTCAACATTGGGAAGAAAGTGAAAAAAAATGAATGTATACCACATAGTAAAAAGAAAAAGAAAATAAGAAATAATAAAAAGGCTTTCAGGCTTTCCACAGAGCATATCTGTGAAAAAAATAAAGCAAGCATGAAAGAAAAGAAACAGTGAGATTGAAATTTTCTCCAAAGGTATCTCATCCAGAAGGCTTCATTGTGCCTTCCCTTTCACATCAAGAATTTAATTTTGCATTCCCTTTGTCTGTCTTGAGGCACGCTTCTAGTTTATTCCATGAATTTCTTTTTCTTTAAAATTCTCCTTATTGGCTAAAAGAGAGGAATAAAATTCAGATCTTTGCTCATATCTTTTGTCCCAAGTTTAGGAAAGATGGGAATGTCTTATTCATTGACAGTTGGATATTTGCACATTTTCTCTGCTGTACCAGTAAGAGCCACCATTTTCATTGTCTTTAAGACACTCTCCTTGTGACACTAATAGACTAGCAGACTTTTTACTCTCAATTTACCATTAATCATTAAAGCTCCCTCTTTAGTGATTATGGAATAGAACCTTTAATCATGAAAAAGGATATAAGAAGTCATAAGTTGGATTGCTCTTATTAACCCAGGGGTTGTGTTTCTGACTGAGGACACATATTATTTCTGATCCAAAAGTCTGTTCAGGTTGTCGGGAAAGCTGGACCTCCATCAGGAGGGGTGATTTATTTGGCGATATGAAGGCAACTCTAGAGCTTTACCTGAATAATCCCAAATTTGAGATTTGACTCTGGAAGGAGTCCTTCCTGACTCTTTTGCTGGTTTTGAGCTTACCAAATTGAGCTCACCAAATTTTGGGTTGTATTTGCATCTTACAGTTCATTCTGACCCAAGCTAACCTGCATCCTCAAAGGATGTATGGCCAATAACTTCCCTAAGGTACAGCATACAGGAAAAGGACTAGGACCTGTGCAGCTACATGGGCTCACCAACTGACTCTCCAACCCTGCTCATATCGCCTGGCCAAGGAACTTGAGTTTATCACTCTATAAATTCTAGGGCATTGGTTATTTCTCACTTCACCGGATCACAAGCGTATAGACTCATTGTCTTCCACTGACCAGCAATAGTACAATAGTATGGGGCATTTGTTGGGGCCCCATAGAATGAAGACACTACCATTCAGCTGATGATGCTGCCCCATGTATTGTGCATCCTAGGCATGCCCATCCCCCACCAGTAACCTCAGGCAGCAGTCCTTATACTGAGCTTCTCTCTGGTGCCCATGGCAACCCTAGCTTTTAATGCTGAAATGTTACCACAGGGTTGCTTTTTGGTTTGGAGGTTTTTTTTTCTTTCTTTCTTTCTGGAATCTTTTTGAAATGAACTGTTGATGTTGCAGTTTTTGCACATCCTTCAACTTGTGCAGAATTCACAGTCAGAACTTATAAGCCTGAATTCAATCAGGTTTGCTAAGACGCACTATCTAAAAGCTGACTTATGCAAAAAATAAAAATAAAAATAAAAAAATAAAAGCCGACATGCACTCTTACTGATTAAACTTGCCTTTTAACGAAAGCACTTGGTATTTCAGAATTAATTTTCCTCCTTTCATATTTTTTCTTATTACAATAGAAAACTATTTTTGGGAACAAACTTTTGCAAATCTTTACTTCAAATTTATGTGAACATACGCTGTATGTGTGTGCACATGCAAATACCCAAATTAATATAAAAGTACATATCCTGTAACTAAAAAGCTCTGTGTACCTTTCTTTTCAATTTATCAATTCTCTAGGCTAGCATATAAAGTGGATTGACATTAGTTAAGGACAGAATCATAAAAATCTACTGTGTACCAATGTATTTTTTAAATTACTTATTACTCCTTTGTACATTCTTTAAAATCAATTTTTGATTTTAAAAAGAAGACACAAACATCATTTTCTGAGAAGAAATTTGCTAGGGTCCTGGCTGCATTTAATAATATTTCCTGGTTTAATATCTTTCCTCCCAGAGTGCACACTTACAGCACACTGATTTAGGGTCCTCACACTTTCACTGAAATTATCCATTTTTGCTTCTCTGATACAATTATTATTGTTTGAGCCTTTTAAAAACTGTTTTAAAATTGTATTCATTTAATGTGTCTGTCTTTAAGATATTAAAAATCTTTCACTTGTATGTCACCTGTTAAGGGAACATATTCTATAAACTGCAATATAATGTCAAGTTAATTAGAAGAGCCAGAACTCTATTCTGGAAGCACCCACCTCTGAAATGCAGCCGCTTCTTGGATAAAAAGCAACAGCTGTGTGAAAGCATCGTGCTGCTAACACTGCACACCTGCTTAGTGGAAAGGCTTTCTCTACCTGAATTTGCAAGGGGCAATTTTTAAAGCTGGAATGGGATAACCCCACATGGGAATTTGATCCAAACACTCAGGAGTAAATCTTGCCTTATAACACATGATGGATAAGGACATCGTTATCAAAGAGAGTCAGGTCCTTGGGGTGAAGAGAAAGGCTGCCTCCTATGGCATTATTGAGGGTAGCAGCAACAGGGTAATTTCATTCTCTTCTTGTGTCTACCCAAGATTCAAGTTGAACCTACCAGGAGTTTAGGCAAGACTTGGTGGCCTGCAGCAGTAGTAGGGAGGCAGTTACGTACAGTCACTCACTGCATATGAAGACGAGTTTTCTGGCTGCTTTTAGGAAGGACTAGCCCAGGAAGGAGGAAGCTTAACCTGACCGGTTTGCTAAGCAAGACCAGGTGGTTACTATAAGAGATAGTCTTGGCTGGGTGCAGTGGTTCAGGCCTGTAATCCCAGCACTTTGGGAGGCTGAGGTGGGAGGATCTCTTAAGGCCAGGAGGTCAAGACCAGCCTGGCCGACATGTTGAAACCCCATCTCTACTAAAAATACAAAAATTAGCTGGGCGTGGTGGCTCATGCCTGTAATCCCAGCTACTCGGGAGGCTGAGGCAGGAGAATTGCTTGAACCCAGGAGAAGGTTGCAGTGAGCCGAGATCGCACCATTGTACTCCAGCCTGGGCAATAGAGTGAGACTCCATCTAAAAAAAATAAAAAATAAATAAAAAGAGATGGTCTTTTCCTGTGAAGGGTTCCATGAATTATCCATGTGGGCTGGAATTGTTTCTCTTGAACAGTTACTGATACAGATATTCAAACAGTTAATGAGACTCCATCTGTATAGGAGCTTCCAAGTGGGAGTGCAGGCTGAATTGATTAGTTTTAGATGTGAGGCTTTTAAGCAAGAAGAAAACCCAGAGTCCAAACAGCATTTGTAAAGTTCTGAAAAGATATTGCTACTAGAAATGGGGAGAGAAAAAAAAGAATACTTCTGCGCAAACCCTATTTTCTTTAAAATGAAAAACAATGGTAAAGGTTTCCATATGTAATTAAAATCTCATTCTGAAGTTACCACCGCCACTGGCTCCCAAAGAACTCAATTAACAGGAAACCGCAAAGAATATGGTATTTTCTTTGAGATGCTTTAAGAAATGCTCCTAAGTAGACAGTGGGTTGGATAGTAACTGTTACCTACAAAAGGATAAGCAATTATGGCTCATTCTAGGGAAAAAAGAGAGGATAAGGCTAAAAAAAGTAGGTTTATAATATGGAAATTAGATTTTCAAGTGTGCATATTTATCATCAGATCTATACTGAAATCTGGGCCGTACAAAGTCTAACTTTACTAAAAAAAATTACCTTACTTAAAAAAAAAAAAAGCTGCACTCTCTTCCCTCCGCCTTCATTTAAAATATTTCACCTGAGAAAGGAAAGGTGCTCACTCTATGCTCACCTCAGGTCTCCTTTCCCAGACAGGCTTTCTTTTCTTACAGTTGAAGACTAAATACACAGTCCTGGGGACCAGCTCACTTTCCAGGAGTTGGTTCTCCCGATGTCCCTGACACCGGCAGATTTAATTTCAAAGTATAGAAGGAGGCCTCCGTAGGTGTGTAGTCATTGTGGAAAGAACGGAAGAGACCATTTAGGTCACTCTGCATGTTAGCGAAGTTGAAAACCAAGCCAGTAAGCAGTGAGTGATTTGATGAAGCAATGCTTCAGGTGTCTGCCTCTTTGAGTTCGCTGAAAAGTTGGATCTTAGACACTTAGCACCTGAAACAACCGAAGGCTTACGGAGGACATTGGCAGACTGGGGCGAGGAGGGTCTCTGCCTCCCCTGAAGACCCGCACCACCCTCCACACCTGGGCAAGGGCTGCAGCGGTGCCTGCTATTAGAGTTAAGCAGCAAGGGCAGCGACACCTGGGATGTAAAAAATAAAATAATAATAATAATAAATAAATAAACACTAGCAAACTACCTGTTAGTTTCTACCTGTGAGGACTTAAGAAGACTAAACAGCTCCTTAATTTCTGGACTTTCCCTTGGATCATAAAAGGAGACCCTGGGAATTTTCTGATTCCTTTTTTTTTTTTTTTCGGTCTTAATGGAGATCTTGAACTGCAGAGCCGCCGTGTCAGAACTCAGATGGTTAACATTCACTTCTTGCTGTTTTATTGCATATTACTGTGCGCGCCTGAGCAGCGGGAGCAGATTCGGGCAATTACAATCAAGTCAGGGCACACGCCGCGGCGGAGCAACACGAGCATGATGAGGATACTGATGAGGCACTTATCGAAAACCCCACATCATCCACACTCATCAGCCACAACATGTCACCCCAAATGAGGCATCAGCTGCCTTCAAAAGGCTCATTGCACAGTGTTTACTGCTTCCCTCGGACCCACTTTTGATTTTACGGTCAGAACTGGGTTCAAACAGCAGCTGTCTGGCAAGGGCAGGTCTGCGGCTCCTTGCAGCTTCCGCGGGAGTTGGGAGTCCTGGGGCTTTGTCTGGGGAGCTTTGGGGAGCAGGGGCTGGCAGGGCGAGGAGCGCGGAAGGCAGAGAAGTGTTCAGTTCCTTTTCTCTCAAAGCGGAATCCCTTTCCCAGAAGGGGCCCTTGATTAATTTCAAGCACTAGCACACAGTGGTGGCATAATGGGGGGAGTGGGAGGGAAGCAAAATAAGGAGCCTTTCACAGGTCCCCTTAAAATGGTAGCAGGGTGGGTGGGACCTCTCACGCAGACAGAAGTCCTAGAAAGATCAGTCCCTTTGGAAAAGACAGATCCAACCAGTAGAGCCGTTCAAATGGTCACAATTTTTAATTCTTTCCATCATCAACTCCTTCCTGGGTGGTTGGGGGAGGCATTCGTTAGCAATCTATAGGAGGACTTCCCCCCACTCCCCCCGCAACATCTAGTTTTTCTGCTGTAGAAGGAAGATACATTCCTAGTAATACTCCTTAAAACTGTTCTTTGTTTTTACTCCTTGAAACTCTTCCTTGTTGCTTTGGGTTAATGCAACTTGCAGCTAAACACTTGTTGGGGGAATCTAATTGTTTACATTTAAACAAAGAATGTGAAAGCCATTGCCATCTATGTTTCTGTGTCTTTCCTGATAGGGGGATTGTATTAGTCTGATACCATCTTTGCACATAGTTCTAATCACTGGACTAATCAATGCCGTTTATTTTAAAGCTAAATGTTCATAATTTTGTAAAATTCACCCTACAGTAAAACATTTTCCAGTTAGATCTAGACCAATTGATCCAATACCAATAAAAGCCACACAGACTTTCAATTTTCCACTCATTTGGGACATTTTCAGCTCCCTCCCCTCAAGCCCCAGTGAGTGCTATCTTAGCCCTCCAAAGTAAGAATGAAGAGCAGTGTGTGGCAGGGAAGAAAGGTGAACCTCCTGCCCCGCAGACATATGATCTGTCCTGGAGACAATGCCACATGCAGAGCATTGTTCAGCAAGGGGGCAAGGGAAGATTAGGCAGGTTCAGAGAGACAATGTGGACATAGGGTAGACCACCAGGCAGAGCCACACACCCTAACCAAGGTCCGGGATCCTGGAACTTAGAAACAACCGCAGTGTAGCTGTAATAAATCTGGAGTGTACCTTTGGGTATAGGGTGTCATGAACTCCAGTCTTTTTCGGTTTCACCACATCCATTGCTAATTTCTTTTCACTGTTTTTTTCTGCATAATTCTACAGCAGTTGGCATTTGGCTTTTAATAGGATTTTAACATCTTTACCAAAAATAGGGAACCACAGAAAATACTTAAGTAGATCTCTAGGTTTGAAGAGTTTTAGTAGTTTTGAGAAACTAATTTACTTTTTCTGGTAAGTCATTTTATCTACCTTTAGATATTAACAAACTAGAGCTTCCAGGAATTTCAGGAAAGGCGCTCCTTTCTGTCTATTCCATCTCAGGGGTTCTGCTTGCCTTCTTTCCTCCCAGATCCCTTCCTCTTCTAAACTTTTTAACTCTCCTTTCATGTCCCTGACCTGATAATATTCTAGTTTGGCCCATTTTACCCAAACTCTTCTCTAGCTTCCGGGTTTTTTTTCCTAAGTGGAATCCCACTACATGCTGGGATTCAAGGGAAAACCCCACGACAGGGTCTAGGATGGTGACCATAAACCTCAGAACATCACTCGACTTAATAGCTCCAAAAGAGTCAGGGCAAAAGGAGGCAAGTGTGTGCCTACATTTCCTTTGTCATCCTGGATCCCTCAGGGCCTCCAGGCTTCATGCACCAATAACCTGTGTTTATTGCATGATGTCAAGTGAATACTAAAGGGAATAGGAAATGTGAATGCAGAAAAGAAAATGGGTGGGTCCTACAGGATAGGAGAGAGTTTGGGAAGGTTAAATTAAAAAGTAATTCAAGGCTGAGATTCATCTTGGTCCTTCTAATTTTTGCCTATGACTCATTTTCACTAAGTGACATCTCATAACCTTTAACTTAGTATTTCCCTCTAGAGCTTTCCTAGTAGGTGACCTCTATTGATGATATAGAAAGAAAATGAGTAATTAGAGTTCAGTTATTGATTATGGAGAGGATTCATTAAACTATCAGATGTATTTATGTGGACTTAGCAACCTCTATCAATAATGCCTGCCAAAGTCATTGGTTCTAGGGGTTGCAAATATTAGTCATAATTCCTTAGGAAATTTTAATATTGGTGGTGTGTGTGTTTAAAATTTTTCATATATTGGATACTCTTCAATATCTTCCTACTGATAGAAATCGATGCTGGGAGAAGCAGAGGGAAGACTGCAAATGAAAATGCAGTACGATAAATTCTAGACAATTATTCAAACCAAATTAAAAGGAATTATTCATGTAGAAGATCAGAGGAATTCACTGGTCAGATGGCCATTGAGACCCCTAGTTCTCAACCTCTGGTTTAGGAATCTAGAGAAAAGCAATCTTGTAGGATCCTTGTTGGGAGCTTCAGAGAAGATCTAGGCCAGAAAGAGACAGTTTTCATGTGTGTATGTGCATGCAGCATGGAGTGTGTGTGTGCGTGTGTGTGTGCGTGTGTGCGTGTGTGTGTGTGTGTGTGTGTGTGTATGTATCTCTTTGTGGGGTCATCATGTAACGCTCTTTGTGATGCACATTCTAAATTAGGCAAAAGGGATGCATCTTTCAAATGCAGATCATGTTTGCATTAGAAGAGCAATGAGAACACTTGTCAGTTTCAGAACATTTATGTGCTAGAAGTACTGTTAGCAGAAGAGCAGTTTAGATAAATTCAAGACTTTTTTTGCTGATCACAAACATTAAGCTTCACACCTGAAGCCCTCAACCCCCTGCTGTGCTCTAATCCTAGCACCATTCACCCTTAGAGACTCAGAGTGCTGTGCCTCAGCTCTCAAACCTTTGATTGCCCTTAGTTTGAATGCCACCACCTGCAAAAATGCCTTTTTATTCCCTTTGAGCCTCTTGAGAAGGAAGTAAAAATGATAATTCATGACAAACATTAATTAATTGTTTACAAGATGATCTTTTCTTTTTCCAACTTCTGTTCAGCAGACATGTTGAACTGCAAGATTCCACTCGCGACGCCAGAATTCGTCAAGAGGCCTGCATTGTTGTTTCGCACTGAGGCATAGGACCGGCTACAGGCCATTGTTTCTCCAGCTCAAGTGGGCCTGTCTGGTTCGTGTTGGAAGAATGGGGGTGACATGCGTGAGTTCCCGAGTATAAAAGAACTACTCGTTCTAGGAAGGAACGGGAGGTTAGCCACTAATGCAGAGTAAATAAACATTTTTCACCACCTCTTGCTCCATGTGATTTTTAAAGGTCAAGAGCTGCCATTACAGTATTTTAAAAGCTTCAAATTACATTTAAAGAATGTATCACTAAACTCACAGAAACCTTATCAGAATTTAGGAACCTACTGTGATTGTTTGGTCCTTGAGTTTATCATCCCACTGGAAGGTGGATTGTAAAAGGAAGGCAGATGCCCCGTTGTTTCTGATATCCTGCAATTTGCTCAAAGTGAATGCTGTTCAAGTTCTTCCAAATTTCCCTTCAAAATATGGAAAGTGTTAAAGACACTTCAGTTTCAAAATCTTATACGATATACACTGCAGGTCAAACATTGAGGGCAGGGCAGAATAAGGCTCTAGGCCTTTCACGACAAACACGTTCAAAATGCAAAGAGATGTTCATGTTCCCTTGAAACTTCCAAATGTATGTGTGTGAAAGAAAAAGAAGTAAAAGGCAGAGGGAGATTTCTTTTTTTAAATTAAAGAATAAAAAGCTTACTTCAAGGAAGTATAGAGTAACAGCAGAAAGACTTCCTCAGCAACTGAGGTTTTCAGATTTCAAATTAGGAGCCCTTAGATCACCGCTGCTAGGCTAAAAATCAATTCTATATTTTCTGAGTTAATACTAAGGATTGCACTTAGCAGACATGGAAACTAATAAGGTATGCAGAAGGAGTAAAAGCAGCGCACACACACAAATTCAGGCCTTAGTTTTGGCCATGATCCAGCACAATGATGTTTCAACCAGATTTGAAAAAAAATCAATAACATCTGTGGTATAATGGTTAATTAAAGCAGCTCTTCAGCAGAGCTCAGGAGGAGAGGCTCAGCCTGAAATTCAGACAGCTGAAGCTTGATTATCAGGAAAGAATGCTTTTTTAGCTATGAGTGGATAGGCCAAAAGCTGCAATGTGCCGAAATGGGGAGAAAAATTGCTTTTATTTTAACTTTCTTTAAGTAATCAATACATGCTTTCACCTGCATTAGGACACTGCTCAGCTCCAAAGCCTGTTACTCCACTTCAGCATAAATTCTAACCACTGTCTTTTAAAGCTTCGGTTTAAAAAGGAGTCCCCATCCCCTGTAAAGCAAAAGAAAAGAATTTGCAGGTTTGGGTGCATGTTCTTGAGGCCAGTTAAAGCTCAGGCTATAGGATGGTCCCAAGGGTTTAATCCATAAGCTATGTGCAAAGCTGACCCAACCTTGGGGTACACAGAGGTCATAGCCAGAGAACCAAGGCTTCACAATAGAACTACTAAAACTTCTCAAGGATTGGCCGGGCGCGGTGGCTCAAGCCTGTAATCCCAGCACTTTGGGAGGCCGAGACGGGCGGATCACGAGGTCAGGAGATCGAGACCATCCTGGCTAACACGGTGAAACCCCGTCTCTACTAAAAATACAAAAACTAGCCGGGCGAGGTGGCGGGCGCCTGTAGTCCCAGCTACTCGGGAGGCTGAGGCAGGAGAATGGCGTAAACCCAGGAGGCGGAGCTTGCAGTGAGCTGAGATCCGGCCACTGCACTCCAGCCTGGGCGACAGAGCGAGACTCCGCCTCAAAAAAAAAAAAAAAAAAAATTTCTCAAGGAAGCTGTGAAGAGCAAGGTCAAATTTCCCACTGCTTTTGGTCTTCCTATTATTTTGAGTACTATGCTAGGGATGTTTTCTTTACCTTTTTGAAGGCAAAGCTCAATGAATCAACAATGATGCCACTTGCAAGGTTAGTGGGTGACTTTTCTAAAGAAAAAAATAATTGTTAACACCTCATCTATTTTCTTAACACTTTGCTTTGGCCTCTATTTCTGATATTGTTCCTGGACAGTGGAATCTGTGTATTCACATCGTCATTGTCAAATTTCAAGCTGCATTTGTAAAATGACATTGTCCCCTCTGGATTACACTAGTCCTCCTACAGCATATGGTTAGTCAATTGGTTATTTATTTTTTCATTCAGCAAGTTTTTCTTCAGTGCCAAGCATGTGCCTATCACTATGTTGGGTGGTTTCTGCCCTAGGAAGCTCATACATAGCCTGTTTGAGGGCTGTGTGCTTGTGAACAATTAATTGCAAACACAGTGGGAAAATAGCTCAAATATAAGCGTCTAAAATGGCTAAAAATTTTTAAGTAACCCCCACACCCCAAGTCAACTGCACCTGGGAAGAGACAGAGGGAAGGTTAGGGAGCATCAACAGGGAATATTCTTGGAGCAAAATCATGGAAGATAAGGAAGTGTCTCTAGGAAGACAAGGAGATATGTATATTTACATATACAATATACATATACATATAATGTGAATTATAAGTATCAATTCAGAAGAATATATATGAAAGAAGTGACATAAATATCTCAGAACAGATATTTGTATTTTCAGGGTATGAATGACATTTTGACACATTCATATACTATGTAAAGATCAAATCAGGGTAATTGGAATATCCATTACCTTAAACATTTATTTCTCCTAGGAACATTCAAATTATTCTCTATTAGATTGGTGCAAAAAGTAATTACACCATTTCGCCATTACATTAAAAGTAATGTAATTTGATTTTAATATCACATTAAAAGTAATGGCAAAATGATGTGATTACTTTTGCACCAATGTAATAGCTATTTTGAAATGTACACCAGATCACTGTAAACTAGAGTCACCCTACTGATCTATCAAACACTAAGTCTAACTGTATATTTGTACCCTAATCGATGTCTCTTCATACCCTTTTATCTTTGCCCTTCCCAGGTTTTGATAACCACCAGTCTACTCTATCTTCATGAACTCCATCTATTTGCTCTCACACGAGTGAGAACATGCAATCTTTGTCTTTCTGTGCTTTGCTTATTCACTTCACATAATGAACTCCAGTTCCATCCACGTTACTGCAAATATGTTTTACATCATCTATCCTCATTTTAAGAACCATCAGGATCACAGATTCCAACACCTTCCTTTATAGCTATCACAATCAAGTAGTTACGTCCTTCCTCTGACCACATTCTCACTGGAAATTCGTTGGTATCGCTTCTTCTCTAAAACACAGCAACTTTGCCTTTTTCTCAGGGATCCATTTTTTCATCCTATGACTTTTTTTAACCTATTTCTGGGTTCTTTCCAGATTCTCTTTCTCCGTAATTTCAAAATGTGAAGTAGATTTAAAGGAGCCAAGAAGTTGTTCTGCCCATCAGTAGGCTATACTCTACAGTATACTTTAGAAGAACTAATAATAATGCCCAACACTTTTTATCTTAAAAATGTTGGTCTTTGGGTAAAACCCTGCTATGTGATCATGGGCAAGTAATATGATCTCTCTGGGCTTCAGTTTCCCATCTAAAAAATGGGCATAACAACAGTAACTACCTCATAAGGTTATAACGTGGATTCAGTGAGTCAATATTTATAAGTGTTTAGAACAGTGCGTGGCACAGAAGAATTGCTGTCAGTGATTGTTGAATAAATCATAGTTACCAGCACCTATTTTGCACATGATTTCCTGAGTGAGGCTTTACATCCCCACCCAAATCTCATCTTGACTTGTAATCCCCATAATCCTCATAATTCCCACATGTCAAGGGAGAGACCAGGTGGAGGTAATTGGAATCTGGGGGACCATTTTCCCCAGGCTGTTCTCATGATGGTGAGTGAATTCTCACGAGATCTGATGGCTTTATAAGGGACTTCCCGCCCCCCCCCCCGCCCGCCCCTTTTCTGGGCACTTCGCCTTCCTGTTGCCTTGTAAAAAGAGGGTGCCTTGCTTCCCCTTCACCTTCTGCTATGACTAAGTTTCCTGAGGCATCCCTAGCCATGCTGAACCGTGAGTCAATTAAACCTCTTTCCTTTATAAATTGCTTAACCCTTCCCTGCTTTGATATAGATCAATTCTCAACTATCATTTTGAGTTTGATTTTTGTCCTTTAATGTATTAGCAACTCATATGTAGAGCCAATTATTTACTTACAATTTTTAATTTTTTCTGTCTTAAGATATTTTTAAAATCATGTTGCCAGATTTTCTTCCTTAGCAAAGGAGTGATGTTGCCTGTGTAATTTCTATGATTTTATATCTTGAGGACTGACTTTCCATTCTTGCATTTGTTTTCCTGATTTGGTCTTTATGTTCTTCCTTGGTAAGTTGGTGTAATTCAACTGTTGCAGCCATTTAGCACCCTATCTTGAATTCTTTTTAAAATAAGGTAGGTTTACAGTAATTAAATTTAAAGTGCAAATATTTTGAGCAGCTACCAATGTAGGCGCCATACTCTGTTGGGAATACACAGATGTGATGTATATTGGTGAGGCTTTGTTTCAGCCACTATTGACAGAAACTTAACTGTGTGGCTTAAACACACTCAGGTTTATTCTTTTGTGTAAATTAAGACTGAAGTCAGCTCAGGGGATGATTCCAAAGAATCATCAAAAAACCCGAGTCCTTTCTCTCCTATTTTGGTTTTCACCCTCAAGGCTATCTCGTAGTCCAAGACAGTTGAAACATCAGCTGCCACCTGTATCCCAGGCAGCAGGATGAAAGATTAAAGGAGTTTTTCTCAGAACTCTCAACAATTCTGCTCATATCCTATTTGTCAGAACCTATTCACATACTTTGCTACAAGGAAGCCTGAGAGACATAGACTTTATTCTGGGGCCACTTATCTAGCCAAAAGTCAGGCTTGTACTAAGGAGGAATGAGAGAGTGAATTTCAGTGTCCAAATAGTAGTCTCTGCCACAAAATGGTTTATGGCAATGAGGAGCTCAGTGTTTGGTGGTAATGACAGACAGATAATTACAATCTAATGAAATAAGTGCTAGTTTTACATAAAGTTATTGGTGCCTTTTTATTTCTATTCATTGATATGATTTACTCTTCTTAAGGGTTTTCTTCTTCCCACTTCCTGCTTCCATCCCCACTCCCACAGGCTGAACAGGCACAATGAAATGTGGTTTTATCAGATTTCCCAAAGGCCAGTCTCCATTGATTTGCAGGAACTTATGTAAGCGTGTGTCTTACCTACAAGTCACAAAGCCACTGAACAGTAGGGAGGAGGCCTTGGTTATTTTTATAAAGAGAGCGTGCTTGGCTTGGGGGCTGCTCAATGGTTGCCTGCACTTGAAAAAATGTTTTTTTAAAGATCATTCAGTTCCTCCAGGCTGCTTTTCCACTGAAGAAGAATGTCCACCTCCAATATTTCTACTGATGTAGAATAACTTTCCTGAAGTTCTGGCCTCATTCTGTTTACCAAATAGCATATAACTTTAGGCATATCCTTTAATCTCTCTGGCTTGCTTTCTCCCAAATATTTCTATCTTGTTATTTTGAGCATGGGAAAAAATGTAAGTGACATTATGAAAATATTTCATGTTTCTCTAAAGACCTTACAAATCATAATTAGTTAGAATTTTTCCATTGGGCAAGGAAAAAATTGTGTACATATATATAATGGAGATTTTTTAATAGGAATAATACCTTAGTGAAGATCAAATAGGTTAAAAAATGCTTTGAAAATGATATTAAACAAGATGTTTGTGTAATATGTTAATTTTTTGTCTGTCTATGTAAACATAGAAGGCTATATTATGTTTGTTACATTAATAAGTTTCCGACTTACAAAGAATGTAAAGGAGGTAGCTTTTGTTCTTGTAGTTAGGGAGGAAATGTATACACAAGAAACTACAAGAAAAAATTCATTGCAGTATGTAATGATAAGCATGATAAAGGGGCTTATATTGTGCAGAGAGGCAGTTCATAAATGTTGAAGCATTGGTTGAAAAATCTAGCAACACCTATAAAGAATAATTTATTCAATAATAGTTATTGGTAGGAAATAATGGGAAAGCAGTAAGAAGGATTATAAAGCTAGAATGAATTAATACAGCAAAGGTGATATTAACACGATGTAAAATCTTGCTGCTTGAATAGGTCAGATAAACTCTATCACTAAATTTAGTACACTTCTAAGTGACACTCATTTAATTTTTATTTTCTGAATTCACTTCACTTGAGAGAATACTAAAATAGACTCATGGTCATTTAGCAATATCAGCTAAGTGATACCTATTACAGAGAATTTCAACCTTCTATTAGTGTTTTGTTTTAGAGGCTTAACCATTATACACTAAATACACCATTAGAAGAACGAATAGTAATGCCTAGCACCTTTTATCTCAAAAAGCCTTTTATGCACATTAACAAATTAATTCAAATAACTCTTGGCAAACTGTATACAAAATAATTCCCATTTTACAGATAGGGAAATAAGGCTAAATTACTTAAGGGAATATTCACACCAGAGAAAGGCAGAGGTTCAGATGGTTATATCCACAGTGAAATCAAAGCTCTTGGATTCCCAAAATGTGTTCTGGATACTGTGTCTTTTACTTCTGAAATGCTCCTTTACTCTTAGACTAGATAGTAGAATCAAACTCAGTAGTAACAGATCTGACCGGGAACAAGTATTAAGGACCTGCTGTGCTGTGCCTAGCTCATTACTAGTTATCTTTGGGCTTCACAAATATATCCTGACTTGTGATCACTTGTCTTCTTTATAATTTATTAATAGTCTCTTCTCAATTTCATCATATATAAAATTTGCAGAATAGCTTCATACTTATTAACTACATATACTTACCTCACATTCTCATATGAAATAAAGGACGTGAATGTTTGAAAACTCAAGGAACTCCATTTCAAATGTCTTCTGCATAGCATACTCTAATGTATCCACTCCCAACTCCCCTAAAAACAGAGAAAGAAAACCTCACATTAAAACTAACAACTCTGCCAGTATCATGGAAGAATTTTTTTTCCTTACTATAAGCCTAACGAAGCTGGAATGAGAAAAGTAATCAGCCTACGATATGTCTCAACAGAATAGGCCCTGCTCACCTGTGACCAATATTTCTGATTGGCTTATACAATAGCTATACCCAAGCCCCCTCTCCTTTGCCCGGGAAAGGCTTGCTTTCCAGACATGCCAGTGCAGTCCCCTCCTCCTCCTTCTTACCTTGAATGTGAAAGTGAGCACAGCCATTTTGAGACCATGTGGGGACATGCATGTCGATGAAAATCCAACACTCTAAGGACAGCAGAGTAGAAAGATGGAAATTGATACCAGTTGAATCTCTAGGCCAATCCTGAAATTGCCTACTTTCCAGAGGTAAATAATATTGCTACAGCCTATTCAACTTTAGACTTTCTGTTACTCATAGCTGAAAGCACTCCTAACAGAAATACCAGGAAGAAGATGGTGGGAAGGTCCAGGATTTCACCATGACTATCTCCTCTCTGGCTTGGGACGAAGACCTAGCTGGCAGCTTTCCACTTCTGTGCAGATGCTGCATTTTAAAGTAAATCATTTTTATTTCTGATTATAAAAGCATCAATGTACATTGTAGAAAATACAGAAAGTCAGAAATACACAAAGATGAAATAACCCACAATCTCACTAGCCAGAGATAATAACCATTAATATTGTACTACATATTTTTCCTATGCATAAATATACATTTATCCTTTTAAAATTTTAAAACAAATTTGAGATAATGCTGTATGTACTGGTTTGCAGAAATCTTTCTACTTTTCAATATTTTCCATATTTCCTATGTGTTTACATATCTATGGCATTATCTTAATGGCTAAATGGTATTTTACTATGGAAACAGCATTTATTTAATCAGTATCCTATTAGTCATACAGACTAGTTCTAAATTTTCACTGTCACCAACCCAAACAAAACTATTTGCATATGTCCAAGATTATTTTCTTAAGGTGTGTTCTTAAAAGTAGAATTACTGTGGTCAAAAGCATTTACACTTTAAAGGCTTACAATGCCATTTCTAAATAGTATTTCAAAACCATGGTTATAATTTGTATTCCTGCTAACAGTGTAATACGGATCTATTTCCCTGAAGCTGGTATACATTTGGAGGAAGATAAAATATTGTCCCACATTGACTCCATATTTCCTTAACTGTTCACATCCTGAAATTGCCTTTCCAAGAAATCAATCAGAAACAAAGTGGGGAGGTGGGAGAAGATTAGCAGTGGTGCACAGGGATGTGGCAACTGCACTCACTGCTGATAAACAGTCAAGGCTAAGGCAGAGTGGGCCGAGGCAGGTACAGCAACAGCACTTGCTGCAGAGTATAGATATTTGTGTGTTTCAGAGTTTTGGAGTGTCAGCAAATTAGGCTGCGGAGTGGTAGAAGATCCCATCTAAGTGTATTACAACCAAAATAGGACTACTGCTTTGAATGAAAAAATGATATCAAAAATATTCTCCCCACCCTCTATTTCCCCCCATATAAAAAGAAAGATAGCATTTTCTACAGAGAATTTAAAAAATGGCCTCATATTTCTGCTCTTCATAGTATGTATCAAAATTATATATACAAAGTGAGAGGGGACAATGTTAGTGTCTACATGGGTTGTACTTGGTGCAGAACCAAGTTGTCTTTCATATGTGAAGCTATTAGAATCTTAGATCCAAAGTATATTATGGTGCTGCTCCAGTAGTGATGCATCCAAAATATATGAACATGCAATACATACTATAATATATGCCTAGAATCATCTTTATCAAATCTAATATAAATTCTATCAATGATTTCTATTAGCAAACAAAGATTTTTTAAACAACAGAGTCTATTGAGGGAGCCAGTCACATATGGTAGCTCAGCTACAAGTAGGAGACATTAATGCAGTTCACAGATCTGGAAACTCTCTGTAACTCAGAACTTCATGGGAGGGGTTTATGCCAAGCTCCCAGGCACAGGAACCATGTTTCTGAGCTGGCAGGGAGTCCTTCTCCACCAGAAGTCTGCATTTTATAGCTACTAGCCAGGGCAGGCTTATCCAGTTAAGCAGAGTAGGCACAGTGCCTATGGCACACAATACTTTTAGGAGCCCACAAAAAATGTTAATGTTAATTTTTTAACATACTTTAAGTTCTGGGATACATGTGCAGTATGTGCAGGTTTGTTACATAGGTATACATGTGCCATGGAGGTTTGCTGCACCCATCAACCCGTCACTTACATTAGGTATTTCTCCTAATGCTATCCCTCCCCTAGCCCCCCACCCCCCA
>NW_012113030.1:1484120-1496311 GCF_000951035.1 Colobus angolensis palliatus | reverse complement strand
GCCCACAAAAAATGTTAATGTTAATTTTTTAACATACTTTAAGTTCTGGGATACATGTGCAGTATGTGCAGGTTTGTTACATAGGTATACATGTGATCTTGCCATTTTCTTGACCCATCAACCCGTCATTTACATTAGGTGTTTCTCCTAATGCTATCCCTCCCCTAGCCCCCCACCCCCCAAAAGGCCCCGGTGTGTGATGATCCCCTCCCGGTGTCCACGTGTTCTCATTGTTCAACTCACACTTATGAGTGAGAACATGTAGTGTCTGGTTTTCTGTTCCTGTGTTTTCTGAGAATGATGGTTTCCAGCTTCATGACCCTGCAAAGGACATGAACCCATCCTTTTTTTATGGCTAATATTTTTTAAATCAGAAAAAATGAGCTCAGACTAGTTTATATTCATAGCAATGTAGTCATAACATTTCTAGTTTTTGATTTTTTTTTTTCCTAGAGATAGTCTTACTCTATTACCCAGGCTGAAGTGCAGTGGTGTGATCATAGCTCACCATAACTTCAACTCCTGGGCTCAAGAGATCCTTCTCCCTTAGCCTCCTGAGTAGTTGGGACTACAGGTATGTGCCACCACTCCTGATTTATTTTATTTTATTTTATAGAGAAAGGGTCTCACTATGCTGCCCAGGCTAGTCTCAAAATCTTGGGCTCAAGCGATCCTCCTGCCCCAGCCTCCCAAGGCACTGGGATTGCAGGTGTGAGCCACCATGCCTAGACTAGTTTTTGCTTTCTGATTTTTTTTTTTTTTTTTAACAGAAGAAGGTACCCACAAAGGTAAAAGTGTCTAAGGCTCATGAAAACCTTAGTCTGGGCCTAGCTGGAGAAACAAACCCTGATCAGCCAGGCAAAAGCCATAGCCCCTCAAATTCAGCCTTATTCCCAATCTCAGCAACCTTCCTTTTCCACTTAACTAGAACCCCTGGATTGACAGCTGCAGTTTCAGTCCTACTCTTATCTCAAAGACTAATCCCTCTTCCAACCCCAGGCTGGTCCCTGAGGAAAAGCACTCTGAGGTGGAACCTAAGCATACTAGAAACTCAGTGTTCAACCACCCAGTGAAGTACAGGTTGAGTATTCCTAATCCAAAAAGCTGGTATCTGAAATGCTCTAAAATCTGAAATTTCTTGAGCAGCAGTATGATGTTCAAAGGAAATGCTCTTTGGTGCATTTCAGACTTTCAATTTTCAGATCTGGGATATTCAACCAGTAGGTATAATACAAATAATCCAAAATTTAAAAACATCTGAAATCTGAAACACTTCTGGTCCCAAGCATTTCAGATAAGGGATACTCAACCTATACATCTCCAATTGAACGCCACATTCTTTCTACTATATAACGCTGGTACTGAGGCTGGGATTCAGTCTTGTAACTCTTTAGAACTTCACATACTACACACTTGATAAATATGAAATGTCTGGCTGGATGGGTACAGGGATGGATGGATGAACAGATGGGAATGCTAAGGATCAGAAGCCATATTCAGATGTCTAAACATTTAAAGACCTGAGACAAGGATCAACACAATTTTTCGGAGCCACATAGCAAATATCTTAGGCTTTGCAGGCCATATGGTCTCTGTTGCAACTACTCAACTCTGCTATTGTAATGTGAAGAAACCATACACAATATATAAATGAGTGTGACTGTGTTCCAGTGAAACTTTATGGACACTGAAATTTGAATTGCATTTATATTTCACATCATGGAATTTTTTTTTTCAGCCACTTAAAAATAAACATTCTCAGCTCTCAGGATTGACCAAAAACAGGCAGTGAGCCAGAACTGGCGGTGTGGGCTGTAGTTTGCTGACCTTGACCTGACTTATAGGGTGGGACTGGCTGGGAAAGGCTTGCTTCAAATGAAAAGGCCACAGTTGCTACTGAGGAAGCGGAGTCATTGGCACCTCCTCCCCCATCACTCTTACAGGCTTTGGCGCATCTGCCAACGTTCCTCACCACCTAGACCACTGAATCAAGCTTTAAACTTTCTATATCACCAAGGGTAAAACTTCTATCATTCTACACATTCCTTTCCTTTTCACAGAGATTTTAGCCTTTATCATTCCAAGAATCTTGATCTATCCAGGCCCAATAGACTTGATGTTCTGCCATCATTTTAAACTCTGCGGGTTTAATATGAAACTCATTATCTTTCCTTTAATGTGGGCTCCCTATATTTTGTAAACCACTCAAGTTCAAAACCTCAAGCATCTTTGAATTTACCTTCACCCTCCAGATCTGGTTTTCCCTTCATGCCTAATTGACCACCTCCTCCCAGAACTGAGGTAGGGTCTGGCAAGAAAACAGTCCTGGATTCTAGATTCTACACCGCCACAAAGTGGCCAGATGATCTCTGAAGTTTCCGAGTTCAGACTCACTTTAAGGATGCTTTAAGAATTCAGAGAAGAGGCTGGGCATGTTGGTTCACACCTGTCATCCCAGCAATTTGGGAGGCTAAGGTGGGAGAATCACTTTAGCCCAGGGGTTTGAGATTACCCTGGGCAACAAAGTGGCTCTCATCTCTTCAGAAAACTAAAAAATCAGCTGGATGTGATGGTGCAGCTGGGTGTGGTGGTGCATGCCTGTGGTCCCAGCTACTCTGGAGGCTGAGGTAGGATCGCTTGAGCCTGGGAGGGGGAGGATGCGGTAAGCTGTGATCACACTGCACTCCAGCCTGGGTGACAGGGTGGTGAGATACTGCTTTAAAAATTAAAGAATTCAGAGAAGAGTTGTATTCTTGTGAACTGAGTCTTCAGGAAACATGATCTGCAGTTGCAGGGACCTTGAAGGAATAATAGAACCTAAATTAGTCACTGCCGAGTGGCATATATATTTAGGATGGTCAGCTTTCTAATTATCTAACTTACTGCTCTTTCTCCTCTTCACTGCCTTTTGTCACTCCAATTAGATCTTAACATTATCCATGTATTCTAAGCAGGGATCCACTTAAAAAATGTAGCCATGCCTTTTAGCACCAGTTATTCACTAAATACTAGAGTTTAAGAATTTCTCCTTTTCATTGAAAAGGAACATACAATTCTTTTGATTTGTAGCCTGTCTGAAATGAAGGAGACCAGGCTGGCAGCAAAAGGGGGTAATTTAGCCAGAATTCCTGTGCTCTGTACTTGAGTTATAAACAGGGTCTTCATAAGAGCCTTGTGCACTTTTAAACTTTAATAACTCATGTTGTGCGTGTTAGAGAAACAATCTGTAAACGGCACTCAAAAGTAAATGTATTAAAGTTTAGGACAACTACATTACACAGTTGCACACAATATGTACTCATTTTAGATCCTGTGACAAATGAAATATGGCCAGCAGAATTGAAGTTCATGACAGCTCTAAGAAGAAAATTGAATTTGCCTTTAAATTCCATTTACAGTTTACTATCATGTCTACCTCATATGCTTTTGAAGTTAAGTTTTAAAATGGCACAGGGACTTGATAAAGATCCTGTACTTGAACTCGGTGATAAATATAGTTAGAAGATCATACCATCTCTTAGCAAAGATAATATACCTGCCTACTTTGGTTGCTTTTAAAACAGCTTCAGAAATAGAAAATATAGTGAGTTTCCAGTTAGTATAACTCAGTAAACAAGAATAAAATAGAAAAAGTCTAGTTCCAAGTTGTGCCAATCAATAGCTCGGCTGAGTGATTGAGGAAAATTAGGTCTTGCTCCTGGCCTTTAGGTTTTTTTTATCCTGTGCTAAAAATAGGGTTATATGGGCCGCCAATTCATGGTCACATGGTTTTTATAAGCCTATGTGTGTATACAAGGAAAGGAGAGATTCTCTATATTTTTGTAGTTAAAAGTTGGCTCCATTGTATCTCAATATGAGGACAAAACACTAAGAAAAAGCACAAAACAAATGGAGTGTTACTATTTTCTGCTTGTTCCCAAAAAGAAGAGATTGGAAAATTAAAGCCCACAAGTCTACCAAAAAGAAAAAAAAAAAAAGGAATCTGGGTGTGTGCATTTGAGAGGGAGAACAAGAATGAGGTTTCTCTTGAACTCCTTGCTGAATACATAGAGCCAAGAGCTGGGACAGAATTGCACAACTAGCAAATTGCTTTGGCTGGTCTCCGTGTTCTTTGCGAAGTAATTCATTTCCTGTATTTGGTCAAGATAGAGAAAAATTGGGCACATACAAATTTGATGTGGCTTTTGATTAGAATAGTTTATCAGATAAGTAGGTGAGATTTCATGATGAGGATGAAGGGCACTTTAACACTTAAGACCAAGGCCAGCCAGAAAAATATGGTGTAATCTGAAAGTGTCCATATTCCTAGTCTCCCCTTCAGGAAATCTTTTTCTCCTCCTCTCTGCGTTCCTGCTTTCCTGGAGGGGCAACAAGTGTTCTTTTGCTCAATCACAACCTTCTTCATAAAGGAGTCTGATAAACATCTTCACACTGAGTTGAAAGTTGCTATTAACTCCCCCAGTGGTATTACATTTTAACAGAAGCCTAGCTCAAGAAATAAATCTCTAGCTGAACAATTTCAGGCAACCTGGAGTTGAAGTATTTAGGGCAAGTGAATGCAAAAGGATAGGGAGGCTTCTGAAGGCCCTGACATTCTGGAGTAGGATGTCCTCTTCCCAGTCAATTCCCCACTCAGCAGCCAGGCTTGAGCTGAAGTCAGCCAAAGGCCGCATGTAGAGTTTTGAAGACAACCTGGAAAGGCAGATTTCTGGGTGACGGTGCTGGGTTTCAATATTTGGAAAAGTGGGGATGACATTGCTCCTCTGGTTTCCCCCCACCCCCCACCGGAAGTCCTTAGTTAAGGCTGTAGCAACCTGAAAAGTTAAGAGAAGCAGCTACAGTTTGAATTGCTGTTGACTGTGGAACTGGCAGTGGACTTGGCATCTTAGATCCAGGACTGGAACATGAGGGGACCTTGGCTCAGCCAAGACAGGATTTACTCCACCTTATAGAACCTAGCAAAACACAGAAATGTATATATTGGGCTGTGTTTTTACAACTTTGAAGGCATGCAATGAAAAATGTCATCTATGCTGGTCCTTGCTTTAAACGATTTTGTTGAAGATTCTCCAAGCTTTGGAGTAGTATCTTTTTTCAAAGTAAAGAATTTGGATTACTGAAATATGTTGTTGCCTCCATCTCATTCAGGTTTTTCATTAGGAGCTTTTCAAAACTGTGATTTGATTTATCGTATCATTGTTTGATTTGTGGTCATGGATTTGTACCATCACTCTAAACTCTCTTGGTTGGCCTATCTTAGATGCATTTTCCCCTTTCCCCTCTTTAGGAATGGGATAGGTAACCAGAATGTCTCAGACAAAACATAAAAATTTAGCCTACATGAAGCATCAATCAAAAGTGCCAAAGTCAGAGCTCTTTCTTCAAGCTGTCCACTGTCATTTGTGAGGAGGGGAACGTCTACTGCTTCAACTTGGATACATGTGGTCTTGCCCTCATAGGAAATACTCAGAATGCCTGGGACAACTCTACAGCATTCAGAATTGTTTAAAACTTGAAATTTGAAGTGCTAATTTGTATTTTTTAGTTTCTTTTTTATATCAACTGGAAAACTTAAAGATTGTATAGACTTCACAGGAACTCATTTGAAGAATACTCTCAAATTTTGCTTTCATTTTTGCTCCACCAAAAGCACTGGTATCATACATTCTAGGCCTGGGCCCTCTACCTCATCTCTGAACTTGAGTTTCCTCATCTACAATAAATAAATAAAAACAGAAAAATAGAGACAATAGCATCCATGTGCATCACTGGAGATAAATTCCTAATCAACAGGGAAAGCTCCTACACTCAAATGCACGCACCAACTGTAACGTGGCCATGGATGACAGAACCTCTCCCAGTGCAGCCCACCATGGCTCAGCTTTTCCCTGAACACTTGGCTCATCACGGGGCATTTCACTGACATTAACATTCCTTCCAGCTGGGGCACCGAAAGGGTTGAGAAAGAAACTAAAGCCAGAAAAATGTACTTAAACTAACTTTGCATGTTTCTTTAAAGAAACGATGACAAATCTCAAGCTCTCTTAGTTCTTGAGGTAAATGCAGCACCAACAAGGACCCCTCACACATGGGGGAAGAGTCAGTGCCCAGGCATCCCTGAACAATCTCACTGCCTTCAGCTTTGCAGTATCTGGGAAATCCTGTCTCCCTCTACAGAGCGTGTCTTGGGGTTGGCATAGAATTAGATAATCCATGTTGAAGTGCTCTGCTTCCTCTAAAACACTTCGCAAATATGAGGTGGTACTACTATTCCACCACACCTACGGCATGGCTGAGACATTAAAACAACTCTGGGTGTTGAGGAGGACTTTTCTGTTACACGTCGAACCAGGCTGTGTGGATGCTGTCTGGGAAATCTCAGATTAGCACTTTTGCTTTTTTTTAAAAAAAAAAAAATTGTTTTTTTGGCCAGGAATTTAGTTTTGGTACCAAGTGTTTTTATTTTCAGAGTAGTACTGAATTTGGAATAGATTAGGAAAACTCAAGAGGCCTTTTCATTTCTTCAACATTTTCTGTTTCACATGTCAAATCTCAGAATTTGAGGATAGCCTAAAACCCCTCATGCCTTGTTTACACCCACTCTCAGATATTCGTACCTGTGGTCTTCCAGCCTGGGTCAGGGTCCTTGGAAGATGGAAAACCTTCCTGCCATCTTAGAGATCTATTCCAGCTGCATGTAGTTCCAAACATCGGAAAGTGTTTTTCTATGCTCCAAGTTAAAATCTGCCTCCTTCACGAATTTGCGTGTCATCCTTGCGCAGGGGCCATGCTAATCTTCTCTGTATCGTTCCAATTTTAGTATATGTGCTGCCGAAGCGAGCACAAGGATTATAAATTATTCTACTACAAAGACACATGCACACGTATGTTTATTGCAGCACTATTCACAATAGCAAAGACTTGGAATCAACCCAAATGTCCATCTGTGACAGACTGGATTAAGAAAATGTGGCACATATACACCATGGAATACTATGCAGCCATAAAAAAGGATGAGTTTGCGTCCTTTGTAGGGACATGGATGCAGCTGGAAACCATCATTCTTAGCAAACTATCACAAGAAGAGAAAACCAAACACCGCATGTTCTCACTCATAGGTGGGAACTGAACAATGAGATCACTTGGACTCGGGAAGGGGAACATCACACACTGGGCTTATCATGGGGAGGGGGGAGGGGGGAGGGATTGCATTGGGGAGTTATACCTGATATAAATGATGAATTGATGGGTGCTGACGAGTTGATGGGTGCAGCACACCAACATTGCACAAGTATACATATGTAACAAACCTGCACGTTATGCACATGTACCCTAGAACTTAAAGTATAATAAAAAATAAAATAAAATAAAATAAAATAAAATCTGCCTCCTTGAAACTATTTTTAAAATCTTATGGGATAAGTTTTCTTTTCTCTTAATAGTCTTATATACTTATTGTAGAAAGTATAGAAAATAAAAAGAATTTACACATTAGCACAACAAACCAAGATAATGATTGGCTTTTCCATTAGTGCTTTTTCACTCTCTAAACTGTATCACATTACACATGCAGCATTCTATCCTGCTTTTCAATTTGACAATGTATCTGAATTTCTTCAAAAACATGGTTTTTTCCAACAAGCTTAAATGTTGAAACCTACAGCAAAGTTAATTTTTGCACACCACCTAGGTTCCATCATTGCTTTATTATGTTTGCTTCATCATATATCTATTCACCCCTCCAGACATTGAAGACATCACTACGCATCCTCCTAAACACTTCAGTATACATATTTTTAATTAGAGCTCAATAGTAATACTTTCTATTAAGATAAAATTTACATGCAATGAAATGCACAATATTTTTAACTAGAGCTCAATAGTAATACTTTCTATTAAGATAAAATTTACATGCAATGAAATGCACAAATCCTAAGTACGTGCACTGAGTTCTGACAAATTCGACACCTTTGTGACTCAAACCCCTATCAAGATATAGAACATTACCATCACCCCCAGAAAGCTCCTTATGTTACTTTCCAGTTAATCTCTGCTCCCCTCTTCCCCTTCCACCCATAGATTAGTTTTGCCACATCTCTAACTTCATGTCATTGGGATCATACAGTTGGTACTCCTGTGTCTTATTTCTTCCTGCATAATGTTTTTGAGATTTATCCATTTTGCTGTATTCATTGCTTGTTCCTTACTGCTAGTTACTATTCCATTTTATGACTATACCAACTTAACTATTTTCCTATTGATGGAAACCTTGGTCTGAGTCCCATTTTTGACTATTATGAATAAAGCTGCTATGAATATTCTTATACAAGTCATTCTGAAAATATAAGTTTTTATTTTTCATGGGTAAACACCTCAAAGTGAAATTACTGGATCTAAGGTAGGTATGTGTTTAGTGTTTAAGAAAATGACAAACTTTGTCCAAACTGGCTGTACCATATTATACTTCTAGCAGCAATGTATGGGCATCTCAATTGTCCCATATCTTTGCTAACATTAAGTGTTATAGTCTAATTACACCCATTCTGGTGAATACCTAGTGGTGTTTTGCCACATACTCTAGTATATAGTATGTGCTTAATAAATATTGGACATCTTTGGTTCTTTTTTCCATTGCTCTTATATTTCAATATTCGTGTTTGTTCTTACCAGTTCTAAGATCAATGAAATATTATATCTTATAGATTTTGACTTCTTAAACTTTAAGGCTGGGCATGCAGCTCATGCCTATAATCCCAGCACTTTGGGAGGCCAAGGTGGGAGGACTGCTTGAGCCCAGGAGTTTGAGACTAGCCTGGGCAACATGGTGAAATCCCATCTCTACCAAAAAATTTGTCTAAGAAATTAGCCAGACACGGTGGCATGCACCGGTGGTCCCAGCTACTGGGGAGGCTGAAGCTAGAGGATTACTTGAGTCCAAGAGGTCAAGGCTTTAGTGAGCCATCTTTGTGCCACTTGCACTCTAACCTAGGCAACAGCGCAAGACCATGTCTCAAAATTTTTTTAAAAAAAAATTCATTAATCTACCCATATAATCTTCAGAAAAGATTATCTGTGTCTCTTCCACTTCCATAGTGATAATTCATTTTATGAATCATCTAATTGATATTTACTAGTATCTTTTGAACAAAGGGATATTCATTCAATATCACTGTGTAACAAATTATTCCAAAAATGTAACAACTTAGAACAACAAAAATTTATTATCTCTCACTTTCTGAGCCTCAGAAACTCAGGAGCAGGTAGTTTTCATCCAGATCCTCTCATGAGGTTGCAGTCAACAAGATGTTGAGCTGAGGCTGACAGTAATTTGAAGGCTTGGCTGGAGAATCTGCTTCCAAGTGAGCCTCAGAAGAATTTGTGAGCATATTTAAAACCATCAAAAATGGTTATAGTATTAATATTAGACATTTTTCTGAACCATATCTTCAATAAAAATACCTCTAGAATTTTATGATTTAGTTTGAGAGGGATGTTCTTTATTGTTACAAAATTTTAAATTATGGGACTTCTAATAGTTCCTTTTGTGAATGGATAGTAAATTTTGTCAGATCCCTTTTGATATAACCATATTCCAGCCTGGCCAATATGGCAAAACCCTGTCTCTACAAAAAAAAAAAAAAAAGCCGAGTATGGTGGTGGGTGCCTGTAATCTCAGCTACTCAGGAGGTTGAGGTAGGATCACCTGAGCCTGGGAAATTGAGGCTTTACTGAGCCATGATCATGCTACTGCACTACAGTCTGGGCAGCAGGGTGAATCCCTGTCTCAAGACAGACAAAATCATGTTGTTTTCCTCCTTTAATCTGTTCTTATGACAAACATTGACAGATTTCTTATTGTTAGACCATTCTTGTATTCTCAAAATAAACTGTACCTGGTTAAACAGCTCTTAATTATACTGCTATCTTTAATTTGCTGATATTTTAGTCAGGAGTTTTGTTTTAATATGTGTATGTGAATCTATCCTATGAGTCACCGATTGTTTTACATACATGTCTTTTAAGCAGTGTATTATTAGGACTTGATATCTGACTTGCAGGTCGCACAATCTATGCTTTAGCCATCAATATTTTCTGTAGCTTTAGGCCCAGATTTATGTTTAAAAATATTTTTGAAATATTTCTTTTTAAATGTTCTACATATTTTATTTCAGAGGATCACATTTCCATCGATCATTTTTGTTTAAATGGTTCAGATGTTTATTGTTAGTCCTCTTATGCCACAATTTCTACTATTTTTGATTCACATTTTGTTAGTTGGAGTCCGCTTTCAAGTAAACATTTCAAAAAGGATGGTAGGTCTAGGTGCTGTCGCCTAGCAGCACAGCAAGTGAACTGTGGGTCAGAGGGCTCCAAAGAACCATGGTAGCTTGGGTCTTATAACCACAGGGCTCTACATTATCAATGGGCAGTGACTATCGGGTGAGGTTTTGCAGAGTATGCAAAGCAGGCAGGCTTTAAGAGGTTAAAAATTTGCTGGTTTGGGATATTTTAATAATTGGTTATATAAAAATTTGAATTTGGTGCTAATGAATCTCAGCGTGCGGTGAAGAAATAATCTGGGACCCAATACACAAAGGCCATGTTTGGCTCATTTATGTAACGATTTTTAGTGACTTTCCTGAAGTAATTTTGTAAAGTCTGTATCCTTTGTCATGTGTGGCCACTGAAATCTCTACTCAACTGTCTTAGTGGTCAGCTAATGTTTGGACAGATAGTTCCTTAAATGTCTGGAACCAATAAGTCCCCCAGCCTTTGCTGAGGGACTCTGTGCATGTTGGGACCTGCCTTCAACACTCAGGTAGGCAGTTTACAATTCGGCCTTAGCCTGCACTTCCTGCCAGAGCCTCAAGATCAGTCAGAGGTAAGAGCTTGGGGCTTTCTCAGATCTTTCCTGGGTATGTGCACAGCCCTGAACATGTGCGTGGGCTTCTAGACTTCCAGGTATACAGTCGTCCCTCAGCATTCATGGGGATTGGTTCCAGGCCTACCATGAATTAAAAAAACAAAAACAACAACAACAACAAAAAAACCATGGATGCTCAAGTCGCTTATATATTGTGGCATCATATTTGCAAATAACTGATGCACCTCTCTCTGCATGCATTAAATCATCTCTGTAATGTAAGTGTTATGCAAATAGTTTCATATTGCTTATTTGTATTTTTTTTATACTTTAAGTTCTAGGATGCATGTGCAGAACATGCAGGTTTGTTACATGTGCCATGGTGGTTTGCTGCACCCATCAACCCGTCATCTACATTAGGTATTTCTCCTAACGCTATCCATCCCTCCCTTAGCCCCCCACCCCCCGACAGGCCCCACTGTGTGATGTTCCTCTCCCTGTGTCCATGTGTTCTCATTGTGCAACTCCACTTATGAGTGAGAACATGTGGTGGTTGGTTTTCTGTTCCTGAGTTAGTTTGCTGAGAATAGTTTCCAGCTTCATCCATGTCCCTGCAAAGGACATGAACTCATCCTTTTTTATGGTTGCATAGTATTCCATGGTGTATATGTGCTACATTTTCTTTATCCAGTCTATCATTGAGCTTTTGGATTGGTTCCAAGTTTTTGCTATTGTGAACAGTGCTGCAATAAACATACATGTGCATGTGTCCTCATAGTGGGATGATTTATAATCCTTTGGGTATATACCCAGCAATCGGATTGCTGGACCAAATGGTATTTCTGGTTCTAGCTCCTTGAGGAATCACCACACTGCCTTCCACAATGGTTGAACTAGTTTACACTCCCACCAACAGTGTAAAAGCTTTCCTATTTCTCCACATCCTCTCCAGCATCTGTTTCCTGACTTTTTAATGATCACCATTCTAACTGGCATGAGATGGTATCTCATTGTGGTTTTGATTTGCATTTCTCTAATGACCAGTGATGAACTTTTTTTCGTATGTTTATTGGCCACATAAATGTCTTCTTTTGAGAAGTGTTAACATTTTTTGGTCCACTTTTTGATGGGGTTGTTTGTTTTTCTTGTAAATTTAAGTGCCTTGTAGATTCTGGATATTAGCCCTTTGTCAGACAGATAGATTGAAAAACTTTTCTCCCATTCTGTAGGTTGCCTGTTGACTCTGATGGTAGTTTCTTTTGCCGTGCAGAAACTCTTTAGTTTAATTAGATCCCATTTGTCAATTTTGGCTTTTGTTGCCATTGCT
>NW_012113030.1:1482770-1484070 GCF_000951035.1 Colobus angolensis palliatus | reverse complement strand
GATGGTAGTTTCTTTTGCCGTGCAGAAACTCTTTAGTTTAATTAGATCCCATTTGTCAATTTTGGCTTTTGTTGCCATTGCTTTTGGTGTTTGTCATGAAGTCTTGGCTCATGCCTATGTCCTGAATGGTGTTGCCTAGGTTTTCTTCTAGGGATTTTATGGTGTTAGGTCTTAGGTTTAAGTCTTTAATCCATCTTGAGTTAATTTTTGTATAAGGTGGAAGGAAGGGGTTCAGTATGTTTTCTGAATATGGCTAGCCAGTTTTCCCAACATCATGTATTAAATAGGGAATCCTTTCCCCATTGTTTTTGTCAGGTTTGTCAAAGATCAAATGGTTGTAGATGTGTGAGGCTATTTCTGAGGCCTCTGCTGTGTTTCATTGGTCTATATATCTGTTTTGGTACCAGTGTCATGCTGTTCTGTTTACTGTAGCCTTGTAGTATAGGTAGAAGTCAGGTAGCATGATGTCTCCAGCTTTGTTCTTTTTGCTTAGGATTGACTCGGCTATAAGGGCTCTTTTTTTGGTTCCGTAGGAAATTTAAAGTAGTTTTTTCTAATTCTATGAAGAATGTTAATGGTAGCTTGATGGGGATAGCATTGAATCTATAAATTACTTTGGGCAGTATGGCCATTTTCACGATATTGATTCTTTCTATCCATGAGCATGGAATGTTTTTCCATTTGTTTGTGTCCTCTTACTTCCTTGAGCAGTGGTTTGTAGCTCTCCTTGAAGAGGTCCTTCACATCCCTTGTAAGTTAGATTCCTAGGTATTTTATTCTCTTTGTAGCAATTGTGAATGGGAGTTCACTCATGATTTGGCTCTGTTTTGTCTATTATTGGTGTATAGGAATGTTTGTGATTTTTGCACATTGATTTTGTATCCTGAGACTTTGCTGAAGTCGCTTATCAGCTTAAGGAGATTTGGGGCTGAAACAATGGGGTTTTCTAAATATACAATTATGTCATCTCCAAACAGACATTTTGATTTCCTCTCTTCCTATTTGAATACCCTTTATTTCTTTCTCTTGCCTTATTGCCCTGGCCAGAATTTCCAATACTATGTTGAATAGGAGTGGTGAGAGAGGGCATCCCTGTCTTGTGCCGGTTTTCAAAGGGAATGCTTCCAATTTTTGCCCATTCAGTATGATATTAGCTGTGGGTTTTTCATAAATAGCTCTTATTATTTTGAGATGTTCCGTCAAAACCTAGTTTATTGAGAGTTTTTGGCATGAAGGGGTGTTGAATTTTATTGAAGGTCTTTTCTGCATCTATTGAGATAATCATGTGGTTTTGGTCATT
>NW_012113030.1:1479568-1482080 GCF_000951035.1 Colobus angolensis palliatus | reverse complement strand
TATCTCCTTCAGTTCTGCTCTGATCTTAGTTATTTCTTGCCTTCTGCTAGCTTTTGAATGTGTTTGCTCTTGCTTCTCTAGTTCTTTTAATTGTGATGTTGGGGTGTCAATTTTAGGTCTTTCCTGCTTTCTCCTGCGGGCATTTAGTTCTATAAACTTTTCTCTAAACATTGCTTTAGATGTGTCCCAGAGATTCTGGTATATTGTGTCTTTGTTGTCATTGGTTTCAAATAACTTATTTATTTCTGCCTTAATTTCGTTATTTACCCAGTAGTCATGCAGGAGCAGGTTGTTCAGTTTCCATGTAATTGAGTGGTTTTAACTGAGTTTCTTAATCCTGAGTTCTAACTTGATTGTACTGTGTTCTGAGAAACTGTTTGTTATGATTTCCATTCTTTTGCATTTGCTGAGGAGTGTTTCACTTCCAATTATGTGGTCGATTTTAGAGTAAGTGTGATGTGGTGCTGAGAAGAATGTATATTCTGTTTATTTGGGGTGGAGAGTTCTGTAGATGTCTGTTAGGTCTGCTTGGTCCAGAGCTGAGTTTAAGTCCTGGATATCCTTGTTAATTTTCTGTCTTGCTGATCTGTCTAATATTGACAGTGGGGAGTTAGTCTCTCACCATTATTGTGTGGAAGCCTAAGTCTCTTTGTAGGTCTCCAAGAACTTGCGTGATGAATCTGGGTTCTGTATTGGGTGCATATATGTTTAGGATAGTTAGCTCTTGTTGCATTGATCCCTTTACCATTATGTAATGCCCTTCTTTGTCTTCTTTGATCTTTGTTGATTTAAAGTCTGTTTTATCAGGATTGCAAACCGTGCTCTTTTTATTCTCCATTTGCTTGGTAAATCTTCCTCCATCCCTTTATTTTGAGCCTATGTGTGTCTTTCCATGTAGATGGGTCTCCTAATACAGCAACTGATGTGTTTTGACTCTTATCCAATTTGCCAGTCTGTTTCTTTTAATTGGGGCATTTAGCCCATTTACATTTTAGGTTAATATTGTTACGTGTGAATTTGATCCCGTCATTATGATGTTCGCTAGTTATTTTGCCCATTAATTGATGTGGTTTCTTCATAGCATTGATGGTCTTTACAATTTGATATGTTTTTGCAGTGGCTGGTACCGGTTGTTCCTTTCCATATTTAGTGCTTCCTTCAGGAGCTCTTGTAAGGCAGGCCTGGTGACAAAATCCATCAGCATTGCTTGCTTATTTGTATTTTTGTTATTCAGTTATTTCTTCAAATATTTTTACTCCTTGCTTGGTTGATTCTACAGATGTGAAACCTGTGGAAACAAAGGGCCAATTACATGTCGGAGCTCTTCAAATAACTCCATGAACATCTCATTCCCTGGTTTTCCCCTTGTTAGTTTTTTGATCAACTTCTTGTTTGCCCCAGCTGTTTTCACCACCTCAAGAAGTTGCCATGTTGAACAATTGCCAATGATTATTTCACAAACCCTCCTGGGGAAACAACTGTTTGCACTAAACAAGATTTGAATTAGGTCAAATAAAGGCAACCTCTGTGAATGAGAATTTCCAAGGAACTACCAGGCAGGTCAAACAATGACAGCTTTCTATTGTCTGGGAGTGAAGCTCTGAACCCATTCTCTTCCTTCCAGTGGCTGCTAGACTGCTGTTCTTACCGTAATTGTAAGGCTGTTGGTTCTCAAGGCTACCATGGAGCTGGAGACAAGGAGACAGAAATAGGGCATGTAAAACACCACAAAGGTCACTGTGATTAGATTCAGACTGTTCTTGAATGAATGTTCTTCAAATTGTTCCAAGCCTCTGGTTAATTTCTAGAGCCCTGAAAAAGTTAATTTGGACAATTTTGCCAACATTCTCATGGCTTCTGTGGAGGAGCAGTTTTTTGAAGGTCCTTACCATTCCGACTGATGTCGTTCTCATTTAGTCCTGAACCCACTCCAATCAGGCTTTTGTCTTCAGCATGCCACCAAGCCACCAAAACTACATTTGCCAAATCACCAGTGACTTCCCCACTGATAAATCCAGTTCTCATCTTACTTGACCTACTAGTAACATTTCAGTTTTTCCTTCTGGAAAGACTTTATTTTCTCCTGGTTTTTTTTTTTTAACTTTTAAAAAATTTTTAATTTTTATGGGTACATAGTAGGAGTATATATTTATGGGGTAGAGAAAATGTTTTGATTCAGGCATGCAATGTGAAATAATCACATCATGGAGAATGGGGTATCCATCCCCTCAAGCATTTATCCATTGAGTTGCAAACTCTTTAAGTTATTTTAGAGTTAACTTGCTATTGCCTATAGTTCCCTGTTGTGCTATCAAACAGTAGGTCTTACTCATTTTTTCTAACTTTAATTATTACACTTTAAGTTCTAGGGTACATGTGCACAATGTGCAGGTTTGTTACATATGTATACATGTGCCATGTTGGTGTACTGCACCCATTAACTCGTCATTTACATTAGGTATATCTCCTAATGCTATTCCTCCCCTCTTCCCCCTCCCCACAATAGGACCTG
>NW_012113030.1:1471629-1476612 GCF_000951035.1 Colobus angolensis palliatus | reverse complement strand
GTTATGTACCCAGTAGTCATTCAGGAGCAGGTTGTTCAGTTTCCATGTAATTGAGCGGTTTTGATTGAGTTTCTTAGTCCGGAGTTCTAGTTTGATTGCACTGTGGTCTGAGAGAAAGTTTGTTATAATTTGTTCTTGTACATTTGCTGAGGAGTGCTTTACTTCCAACTATGTGGTCAATTTTGGAATAAGTGTGATGTGGTGCTGAGAAGAATGTTTATTCTATTGATTTGGGGTGGAGAGTTCTGTAGATGTCTATTAGGTCTGCTTGGTGCAGTGCTGAGTTCAATTCCTGGATATCCTTGTTAACTTTCTTTCTCGTTGATTTGTCTAATGTTGACAGTGGGGTGTTGAAGTCTCCCATTATTATTGTGTGGGAGTCTAAGCCTCTTTCTAAGTCTCTAAGGACTTGCTTTATGAAAATGGGTGCTCCTGTATTGGGTGCATATATATTTAGGATAGTTAGCTCTTCCTGATGAACTGATCCCTTTACCATTATGTAATGGCCTTCTTTGTCTCTTTTGATCTGTGATGGTTTAAAGTCTGTTTCATCAGAGACTAGGATTGCAACCTCTGCTTTTTTTGTTTTCCATTTGCTTGGTGGATCTTCCTCCATCCCTTTATTTTGAGCCTATGTGTGTCTCTGCATGTGAGATGAGTCTCCTGAATACAGCAAACTGATGGGTCTTGACTCTATCCAGTTTGTCAGTCTGTGTCTTTTAATTGGACCATTTAGTCCATTTACATTGAAGGTTAATATTGTTATGTGTGAACTTGATCCTGTCATTATGATGTTAGCTGGTTATTTTGCTTGCTAGTTGATGCAGTTTCTTCCTAGCGTCAATGGATTTTACTTTTTTTTTTTTTTTTAACCTTTTCTTCTACCCCGCTGTCTCTTTTGGTGATTTTCTTTTTCTTTTTCTTTTTTTTATGCTTTAAATTCTGGGATACATGTGCAGAACATGCAGGTTTGTTACATAAGTATACATGTGCCATGCTGGTCTGCTGCACCCATCAACCTGTCATCTACATTAGGTATTTCTCCTAATGCTATCCCTCCCCTAGACCCCTACCCCACAACAGGCCCCGGTGTGTGATGGTCCCCTCCCTGTGTCCATGTGTTCTCATTGTTCAATTCCCAATTATGAGTGAGAATATGCAGTGTTTGGTTTTGTTCTTCTATTTGTTGAAAATGATGGTTTCCAGCTTTATCCATGTCCCCGCAAAGGACATGAACTCATCCTTTTTTGGGTGATTATGTTTCATCTCTTCAACCTCTAGGGCCTAGTCCTTGGACTTCTTGTCTAACCACACTCACTTTCTTAGTGATATTCAGTCTTATGGCTTCAAATAAATCTGTATTCTCCCTTCAATTTGACACTTATAAATCCAGCTGCCTACCTGACATGTCCACCAGGGTATCTAAGAAGAAATTCACAATTTTCTTCACAATTGTGAAATTCACAATTTCACAATTGTATGTCTAAAACCTAACTCTTAATTTCTCCCTAATCTTTACCATTCTTGTTCCTCCCACAGTTTTCCCTACTTCAATGAATATCAATTCTATTCTCCAGTTACTCAGGCAAAATTTTGGGGTCATCCTTGATTCCTCTATTTCTTTTGTACCATATTCAATCTGTTAGCAAATGACATTGGCTTTACCTTCAAAATTTATTCAGAATACTGTCACTTCTCACCACTTTCACATTCACTTTCCTGGACTATTACAGTTAGTTATTAGCCCTAACTAACCTCCCTTTCTCTGCCCCTGTTTTCTCCCTCCAAAGTCTATTCCTCAATATAACAGCCGGAGCAAGGCTTTAAAAATCATATCAAGACACTCCTGTACCCCAAACTTTCCTATCTCTCTCAGAGTAAAAGTCGAAGTTCTCTGAATGGTCTAGAGTCTGCATGGTCTAGTACACATTATGGTAACCTGATTTCTCAAATTTACCTCCCCCTTCCCCACCCCACCCGCCCCAAACACACGCACACTCTATTCCAGCCACAGCTGCCTCCTTGCTGCTTTGGGAACATACCAGGCATGCTTCAGTTTTACATATTTGAGCTTGCTGTTCCCTCTCCCTGGAACTCTTGCCCGGATATATATTCATGGTTATTTCAGCTCTGACTTTAGTATCACCTTATCAAGGAGGCTTTCCCTGGCAACCCTTTCAAAAAGTGACCTCCCCTTCTCCTTTCTAGGCATTCTTTGCCTGTCTTCTCTACTTTATTTTCTTATTGCTGCCATTTAAAAAGTACAGTTTTGATGTTTAGTAGTCTCACCAATATAAAATATAAGTTCCCAGAAAGCAGCAATCTCTATTTTGCTTACTGCTTTAACTTCATTGTCTAGAACAGTGCTTGGCACAGAATGGATACTTAATATTTGTTTTAAAGCTAGCTATGAAAACATGTCTGCAGGAAACATGGATTATAGAATATGAAATATCCCACCCTCCCTTAACCTGCATCAGTCTTCTTCTCTTCAGCTGGCCAGGCAACACAACTTTATCCACATGCACAGGTTAGTCCTTGATTTCAGCTAAGAGCAGGTGCTCAGCCTCTATACTGATCAGTGTCTGTGATAAAGATGCAGTTAGATAGCCTTAAGATAGTGCCGTTTAGTACACACAGTAAGAGAGGAGCCACAGCTAGCACTTGGGGTGCTTGGCTGAGCTTTGCAGGACCTAGATTACTTCAAGGCACTGTCACCCACCTCTCTCATGCACTGACTGTGGATGAACAAGAAACTGCCTTGCCCATCTCTATAAACCTAATCACTGGTTGTTACAATTAACAAAATAGAAATTAATGTAAAAGCACTATTGAATTCTTTATGGCCTTATATTCGTAACAATGGTACTAGTTTGTATGTATTTATATATACACATGCACATATTCATTCCTTCAAGTGTATCAGAATAAATTTCTACTTCAAACCAACACCTTAAAATAGTTTAAGCAAGAAACACTTACTTTAGAAAATTTTGAACATCAAAGAAAATATAAGAAAAAAAATTACTCCTATTATTCAAGTGAGACCACTGTTTAATATTTTGATTCTTTATGTTCTTCGGTCTACTCAGATAATTTTTTCCACACAATCTATACTTATTCTTGTATTTTTTCATTTAAAACATCAGGGATGAAGGTTACATTTTCTTTTTTTTCCTTCCCTTTTTTTTTTTCTGACAGAGTCTCGCTCTGTTGCCCAGGCTGGAGTGCAGTGGCGTGATCTTGGCTCACTGCAACCTCCACCTCCCGGGTTCAATTGATTCTCCTGCCTCACCCTCCCGAGTAGCTGGGATTACAGGCACCTGCCACCACGCCCGGGTAATTTTTTGTGTTTTTAATAGAGATGGGGTTTCGCCATGTTGCCCAAGCTGGTTTCGAACTCCAGAGCTCAGGCAATTCACCCACTTCGGCCTCCCAAAGTGCTAGGATTACAGGCATGAGCCACCATGCCCAGCCGAAGGTTATATTTTCTAAGTACACGTAAGTAGCTACAACAGTTTTGGGGGATTTAAAGATGGATTGGCAAACACTCCTTCAACCATTCTTTTTGAAGAAATCTGGGACTGAGAAAACTGATTTCCCTAGGCGCTCTCTAGGAAAAGTACGTAAGCCGAAGAGGTTAATAATTACACTGGAGCCTGTACTGTATGGTTTTATAAAAGGGTATCAGGTGTGCCATTAAAAATTATAATTAGCCCCATGCCTCTGGAGTTAGAGCCTTAGGGCTGACCTTCTCCCATTTCTTACCCATACCTGCTTGAGTGTGGCTTTGCTGGGATGGGGCTTTACCTCTTCAAGGTGAGTTAAGAGGGAGCTCTCCTGCTGCTGTAAGTGGAATTACCACTTTAATTTAACTATAGGTTGTCTTCAATGAGTTGGATGTTGTTGGAGTGATTTTTGTCTCTGTCATTCCTTCTGAAAGTTTGTGATCGGTTTGGTTATTTCTTGGAATATTAATAGTCTCTTTCTTGATTCTAATTAAGTCACTAGTACCTAAGCAAAATAGCCATTAAGAGTTATGGAAATGTAATTGCTCCACCAACTGGTCAGCTATAATATTATAGCAATGGAAATAAAAACACTGTCTGCCTATGGGAGAATTTTTTTAAAAAAATTGTACATAAAAATAGGTTTTTAAAAATAAGTTACTTTTGGGAATCCATAGTAGTGAAAAAACTATTTTTTTGCTTTATGTCGATAGATTCTTTTAAAACTTATTTTCCTTTTCAAATTAGTGAAATCCCCATATGTTTATTAAATCCATGTCTTTGTTCCTTGTGTAACCTAATGACTGAGGTGGATTTAAAGTAGGACCTTTCCCAAGGGAGCTTAATGTTATAAGGGAGGCTGTAATTAATCTCAAAGCATACTAAATAATCTAAAAAGCAAAAAATGCCACCAAACTCTGTTAATATGTGTGGTCTCCAGAGATATTGCTCAGTGTCCATGTCCTTGGCTTATAATTCAAAAGATTTTCTTTTTCTTTTTTCTGAGTCCAAGTCTCGCTCTGTCACCCAGGCTGGAGTGCAATGGCATGATCTCGGTTCACTGCAACCTCCTCCTTCCCAGGTTCAAGCAATTCTCCTGCCTTGGCTCCTGAGTAGCTGGGATTACAGGTACCCATCACCACGCCTGGCTAATTTTTGTATTTTTAGTAGAGACGGGGTTTTACCATGTTGGCCAGGCTGGTCTCTTTGGCTAGGCTGGCTTTAAACTCCTGACCTCATGATCCGCCTGCCTTGGCCTCCCAAATTGCTGGGATTATAGGCGTGAGCCACCGTGCTGGGCGCCCACGAATATTTTTCATAATTATCTTTTTATCTTTTCCCAACCCTGTCAGTCACTAAGCCCTCTTATGTGAAAAGAAAACAATCCATAATGTTTTTTTTTTTTTTAATTATACTTTAAGTTCTAGGGTACATGTGCATAACGTGCAGGTTTGTTACATATGTATACTTGTGC
>NW_012113030.1:1411625-1465954 GCF_000951035.1 Colobus angolensis palliatus | reverse complement strand
TGTGTCTCAGTTCCCCTGGTTAGGAAAAGGGATTCCCTTCCCCCTTGCGCTTCCCAGGTGAGGCGATGCCTCGCCCTGCTTCAGCTCTCACTGGTCGGGCTGCAACAGCTGACCAGCACCGATTGTCCGGCACTCACTAGTGAGATGACCCCAGTACCTCAGTTGAAACTGCAGGAATCACTGGTCTTCTGTGTCCTTCGCGCTGGGAGTTGGAGACTGGAGCTGTTCCTATTCGGCCATCTTGCTCCGCCCCCCACAATCCATAATGTTTTTGCTTCTTTGTGAGAACTTCCCAAGACTGACTGCTCTGTGACGGTCCCCTAAAATGGATAAGCTGCTCAAAGATCTCTGGACTGAGACACAGGAACTGGGGAGTTGAGTTTCTCTTCTGCCATTGGCTTCCTGTGTAGATTTGGGAGCTCATTTTACTCTTCTAGGTCTGTCTTTTCTTATCTGTAACTTGAGTCCCTACTTGAGATTACCCTACTTCCAGCATTAAATAATCCATGACTTTAGCTTGTCCATGAGTCGCAATTACACTTATGACAAATCAGTCAATTCTTCATGAAACATGCACACTCTAGAGCCATGTCTGTCTTGATTATAAAAGTATGTCAAATATCATAGTGATATGAGGAATGGTTGGAGGGATGTGTGTATGTGTATGTGGTGGGACACACATGTGAGCACACACACCCACCCACACACACTATCCTTCTTCCCTCAACTCACTTCCCACAATGCTGACAGTGGAATACAGTGTCACTTTTTGGAAAGTCCTTTGAATGCAGGTCTTTAAATGTTCAAGGCCTAGCAACTAAAGGGATTTTAGAAAGTCATCTATCTCCTTGCCTCCAGGAAGCATGGAGGTTAAACCATCTTGAAAAGATTTGTGTTATCAAGAGACGATTCCTTCATTTATTCATTGATGACATATTTGAGTACTTACTGAGGGCCAGCCTGTGTGCAAGGAATGATATTCTAAAAGAGGAAGAACAAACGAGGAAGAGAATTCCCCAGGACAAAGTAACAGGGATGGGGCAGGTTATTCTGGAGTTCATCCACTAAAATTCTGGGTGGGTGGGTTGGTTGGTTGGTTTTTTAGTTTGTTTTAATTTGTTTTGTTCTGGCAGTCTTGCTCTGTCGCCCAGACTGGAGTGCAGTGGTACGAACCTAGCTCACTGCAACCTCTGCCTCCCGGGCTCAAAAGATTCTCCTGCTTCAGCCTCTTGAGTAGCTGGGATTATAGGCACCTGCCACTACGCCTGGCTAATTTTTGTATCTTTAGTAGAGACAGAGTTTCACCATGTTGGGCAGCCTGATTTCAAACTCCTGGCCTCAAGTGATCTGCCCGCCTGTGCCTTCCAGAGTGCTGGGATTACAGGAGTGAGCCACTGTGCCTGGCCCAAATTCTGGTGTTTGAAATGTGATGACTTTAAATGCTGACCCTGCCAAAAAAAAAAAGCATGAGAATGTCTTCTGTAAATGTTTAGTTAGAAGAGGGTGTGGTGATAAACAGAAGGTGGTGGTGGTGCTTCCAGGTGTGTAGGCTGCCACGATATTCGTCTGAAAAACAGATGATGTCACTTAAAATGCAAAGCATTAAGTAAATCACTGTCTGGGGAGCCAGACGACAAGGAGAATAAATCTGGGTAAACCAAAAGTCAGAAGAAACATAAATGCCAAAACACAAGGCAATTAGACCCTGAAAAATGTTATTTCATAACAATGGAGTGTCTTAGATAGCAGGAGAGAATTCACAAAGGCTCAAGGCCCATGATTTCCTTCTATTCTTTCGTTACCCAACTTATTACCCACAGATCACGAGTTCTGCCTCTTCCACCCACACTGTCCCTCACACCCTCTTGTAGTTTCAATGTGCTGGCCGTGACTCATCCCACACCTTGTTTTGCTTTCGAACCACCCTACACAATACAGTCTTGCCCTACTTCAGGATACCGTTTAGCACGCATGATTCAGGCTGTTTCCGTTTTCCACGTTTATCTTTCACCATCTGAGGACTGGCGCCTCCCCTCCCTTCTGTGGCAGCTGGATCTGGGTGAATCCCAGGGCCACAGGGTGAATGGTTGCTTTTTCTCTTGCTGGATTCTGGGCCATTTCTAATGTCCTCACAGGGCACAGCTTGCCTCCCCTCTGTGTTTTTCTGCAGGGTCATATGTGAAATAGCCACATCTCACGAACTGCTTTTGTAGAAACGGGCACCGAAGAAGGCATGGAACCCACTGCAAACTGCCTCAGAGGCCGATGCTTTTCAAAACACAAAGGGGTGGTAAGCGTGAGTTACTACTGCTTCTAAGCCCACCTTGGCCAGTGGGCAGATGTGATTATGCTTCTAGGTGTGACTGTATTTTCATGTAAGCTTTGTCCTTCAAAGTAGTCACCTCAAGAGGTTATACGTGTATTCTCATGACACTAAAGATATTTTTGAAATTCTTCTCTTACAGTTTTAAGAATAAATTTATATTAGGAAAATCACAGTGAGTTTACAGCTGTACTCTTTTCCAAAAACTAGTCCAACTCAAGGCAGGCCTCTGCATGAATTTCTTATTTCAGAAATCAAACCTATCTACTCTGAAGATATTCGAAGGGAAGTGTTGTAGGCATTGAACACCATTCCAAGAAAGGGCTTCCAAAAGTTTGCTAAGAATTGTAGCACTGGAGGTCTCCCAGGGATACTGTTTTAATTTATTTGGGTGGATTAAGTCTAGAAATATTTATTTTAAGAAAATCAAGCAAACCACAATATTTGGCTTCCTGGCACAGGGGTCTCTTTTCTCCCAGGAGGGTTGCAAATCTTGGCAAGACCTCCAAGTTTTTCACTGTCTCAGAATACCTTTCACTGAAATTTGATCACCAAGTAATATGACAGTTTACTTCAAATCAGTTTGGTTCCTTTACAGTTTGTTTAGGAACTTGACCTTTCAGCTTTTGCAGCTTGGACTAAACATTTATCTAGCATTTACTCTGCTGGGTATGATGAGAGAGAGAACTGAAACTGGACATTTATTTTCCTTGTTTTGATGCTTGGTGAACTTCTACTTACCCTTCAAGGCCCAGTTCAAATGTCACCCCCTTGAAAATTTTTCATATTACATAGAAGAAAAATAACACCTTAAAAACAGATGAAAGTAATATTTGATTAACAGGGTAGTGATTAGAAAATGTATGTCAGTCCTGTAGAAAAAGTTAAATGTTGCTTTCCTCCACCTAAAAACTGGCATTCTTTATCAATGTATGTACAATGGAAGAAAGGTAACATTTCCATAAAGAATTCCTCTATACAGAGGCTACACAAAGCCGGTGATATTTCCTAAATATAACATTAAAAACTATCATGAGCTGCGTAATGTTGGTTTTGGTCAGTAGCCAGAATAGTTCAGATAGTCCAGAATGATAGTAGTTGACTGAATGACATAAAATTATTTCAACAATTAACTATTATTTTAACTTTTAAGTTCAGGGGTACATGTCCAGGTTTGTTACATAGGTAAAACTCTGCCATGGGGGTTTGTTGTACAAATTCTTTTATCACCTATAATTTCATCATTATTCATAATTTATTATTCATAATTGTGCCTGGTACTCACTAGTTATTTGTTCTCAACACTCTCCGTTCTCCCACTCCCCCTCCCCACAGGCCCCAGTGTGTGTTGTTCCCCTCCCTGTGTCTATGTGTTCTCACTGTTCAGCTCCCACTTGTGAGGACATGCGATGTTTGATTTTCCATTCGTGTGTTAGTTTGCTGAGGATAATGGCCTCCAGCTCCATCCACGTTCCTGCAAAGGACATGATTTTTTTTTTTTTTTGGAATGCATAGTATTCCATGGTGTTTATGTACCACATTTTCTTTATCCAGCCCACCATTGATAGGCATTCAGGTTGATTCCATGTCTTTGCTATTATGAATAATATTGCAAAGAACATAACATTTGCATGTGTCTTTGTAACAGGATGACTTATAATTCTTTGGGTATATACCCAGTAATAGAATTGCTAAGTCAAATGGTATTTCTGTCTTTATGGCTTTGTGGAATCACCACACTGTTTTCCACAATGGTTGAACTGATTTACACTCCCACTAACACTGTATAAGTGTTCCTTTTTTTCCACAGCCTCACCAGCATTTGTTATTTTTTGATTTTCTAATAATAGCACAACAATTTTTTTTACCAACATCTTATTCTTAAAATTTTCAAACATAAAGCAAAGTTTAAAGAATTTTACAATGGACACCACTTTTCTCACCATCTAGATTTTACTATTAACATAATTGACTATACTTTCCTTATCACGTACCAATTTATTACACATTCCTCTATCCATTTTACTTTTTTGAAATACTTCAGAGTAAACAACAGGCATCAGTATACTTCACTCTAAATAGTTCAGCATGCATGTAATTAATTGGAGTTCAATGTTTTTTGAAGTAAACTTTATACACAATGAAATGCACAAAAAGTGTACAGTTTTCATAAATGCTTACACTTATGTAACCCAAGCCCCTATCATTGTATAGAACATTATGCTCATCCCAGAAAGTTTCATCATGTTCTTCCCTTGTTCATCTGTCCTCAATCCCCACAGAATATTTTCAATAATTTTTTTTTAAAAATTCAATAAAACTTCTATAACTTACTAGAGTTGTCTCCTTTTACTAATAAAGTAAACTATTTGGCAAGAAATATGATATGGCATACTTGGAACCTATTAAAGTAAGAGACTAAATTTGTCTTTGTATTTGTTGCTGGTGTACATCAAGAACAAGATTAGTGTAGGGCTTAATGACATATTCTTTGCAAGATTACTCAGTAAAATGCTGTCCCCATACTGCACCTCAACTATAGATTTTATTTGCAAAAATGATTCGCCATGGGTCCTTTTTCAAAAATAAATTTTATTAGGCTGGGGGCAGTGGCTCATGCCTGTAATCCCAGCACTTTGGGAGGCCGAGATGGGCAGATCACTTGAGCTCATAAGTTCACGACCACCCAGGGCAACATGGCGAAACCCAGTCTCTACAAAAAGTACAGTTGATTATGAGGGTGTGCACCTGTAGACCCAGCTATTTGGGAGGCTGAGGTGGGAGGATCGCTTGAGCCTGGGAGGCGGAGGTTGCTGATATCATGCCACTGCACTCCAGCCTGCGTGATGGAATGAGATTCCGCCTCAAAAAAAAAAAAAAAAAAAGTGTACATGATTTAAGGTGTAGACATAGTGTTATGAGATACATATAGATAGTAAAATGGTTACGATAGTGAAACAAATCAGCATATCTATCATCTCACATAGTTACCTATTTGTGTGGCAAGAGCAAGTACAATCTATTCAATTGGCAAGAATTCTGAATACAATACTATGAACTAGAGTCCTCATGTTGTACATTAGATGTGCTACTTTGGATTCTCTGACTTACATCTCCCCATTTCTTCCCCACCTCCCTTCCCCTGGTAACCATTGTTTTATTCTCTATCTCTGTATTTGACTGCAGTATAGGTTGTTTGTCCCTCTCCAACCCAGCTCCCCCACCACAAAAATACTTTGCTTGGGGCTATGAGGTGGAAAGTGAGCCTCTCCACATCCCTCAGCCCATTACTTCCTGGGGTGGCCCCTCCCATCCCTGTCACCACTGGGTTTTCTGTCTTCTTCCCTCAGTTTTGGAAGAGGGAGAGAGGACCACTGAAGGGGAACTGCCTGTCAGTTGGGTTCTACAAAGAGTCCTAGGAAAGGGAAGCAATATTGTCAAAAAAGCTCTTCTAGCTGAAATGGAATGGGGGGAGGAGACATGGATAGATACAAGCCCATGTTTTGGAATGGTTTCGGACTAATGAAACAAAAGGGAAGAAGGTCAACTAGGCAGTGGAGAAAGCAGAAAGGAAAATGATGAATGCTGAGAGAACAGTTCAGACAGATTCCCTAGTTCTCTCCTTATAAAGTTATCTTCTGGTAGCTGACTTTCAGCCCCTGAGCACTGAGGACTGCTTGACTCTTAAGACATCCTCCAGTGAACTTTGTGTTTGTTCCCCTCACACAGGACAAAATAACCAAGTTGGCCAGCCACGGAGGCACACCTCTGCAGACCCAGCTATTCAGGAGGCTGACGCAGGAGCATTGCATAAGCTCAGGAGTTCTAGTCCAGTCTGGATAACATGCTGAGACCTTGTCTCTTAAGAACAAGAGGCAACACACACACAGACACACACACACACACACACAAAATCGTCAAAGAAAGCACAGGAACTCTGACCCCTCTCGCTGCTCTCAGAGGGATAGAGTCACTTGGCTATTCTAGCCAAAGAGCAGGACAGATAAATGAAGGAGCTGAAACCTCCCAGTACTATCATACTGGGATGGTTAACCATTATGGTTGCAGGAAAAATTGTTCAGAATGAGCAAAAATGTAGAATTCTGTTATACCCCTATTTTCTATATCTTAGCTTTAACACATATACCAGTTCTAATGTATATAACCAATTTCTAACTCAGCTTTGAATTGTTTGCCTTTATAACCATTCTATGTAGACAATGTCCTATACACCGACATGCATAGATAGTATCAGTGTCTGTACAGGAAAGTTACCATTGTTCAAAGAACTTTCAATTTCTGAGTAGGTCAGCTGATTAATTAATGTGCCAACTCTAACATCTACTTTTGACAGATGAAAGAGGCTCAGGAACAAAGATTTTATTCGAAATCATCAAACTTCCATGTCGGGTGAATTCAGACAGCCACTCTGATTTCAATTACTCACGTAGCCTCTGCCTATTGAAAATACAAGATTTCTGCTCTACCTTAGGCAAAACTCTTGGAAATGAAGTCTTTCATTTGCTATTTGGCAAAAGGATCCCTGATGGGAAATGTTATACAGAGTTCAATTCTGCTTTCTCAACAAGCCTCCCCTTAACCTGTCCCTCTCCAACCCAGCTCCCCCACCACAAAAACACTTTGACTTCCCAGCAAGCTTCTCCTGTCTTTTTACCTGTCCTGTGTTTCAAACTTCTCCAGCAAGTAAATGGAAGGCACTCACAACTATCGAAGTCCAAGTACAAAACTGGATTAGAAGGCCCCTGTGCAGGGCAGGGCTTATGAAAGCAACCAAACTTCTGCTTTACAGCACCAGGGTGAGCTCACTGCCTGGCACATGGAAAGTGCTGAATGCAAGTAAGAAAAAAAAAAAAAGAAGGAATAAATGAGGTCCAGTGGGCACTTAACAAAAGAAACAAAGATAATATCTGCTGTCAAAGAGCTTCTAGTCCTTCTGGAGAGGAGTTAAAAAATAATTGAACAGCTGAAGAATACTTACACAGAACAACTTCTCAATATTTATAAACTAACTTAGTACCAACTTGGCCCAGAAAGGCCAAGGAGCAATACCACATTTAGATGAAGTCAATAATGAAAGACTGCCTAGGGGCAGGGGGTTTTGAGTTGGGTTTGAAAGGGAAAGGATTCACTATTTAATAAATGGTATTGGGAAAACTGGCTAGCTATACACAGAAAACTGAAACTGGACCTCTTCTTTACACCTGATAGAAAAATTAACTCAAGATGGATTAAAGACTTAAACATAAGATCTAAAACCATAAAAACCCAACAAGAAAACCTAGGCAATGCATTCAGGACATAGGCATGGACAAAGACTTACTAAAACACCAAAAGCAGTGGCAACGAAAACCAAAAATGATAAATGTGATCTAATTAAACGAAAGAGCTTCTGCACAGCAAAAGAAACTAGCATCAGAGTGAACAGGCAACCTACAGAATGGAAGAAGTTTTTCAACCTATCCATCTGACAAAGGGCTAATATCCAGAACCTACAAGGAACTTAAACAAATTTACAAATAAAAAAGCCCATTAAAAAGTGGGTCAAGGATATGAATGGACACTTCTCAAAAGAAGACATTTATGTGGCCAAGAAACATGAAAAAAAGTTCATCACTGGTCATTAGAGAAATATAGATCAAAACCACAATGAGATACCATCTCATGCCAGTTAGAATGGTGATCATTAAAAAGTCAGGAAACAGACACTAGAGAGGATATGGAGAAATAGGAATGCTTTTACACTGTTGGTGGGAGTGTAAATTAGTTTAACCATTGTGGAAGACAGTGTGGTGATTCCTCAAGGAGCTAGAACCAGAAATACCATTTGGCCCAGCAATCCCATTGCTGGGTATATACCCAAATGATTATAAATCATTCTATAAAGATACATGCACATGTCTGTTTATTGCAGCACTGTTCACAATAGCAAAGACTTGGAACCAGCCAAAATGCCCATCAATGATAGACTGGATAAAGAAAGTGTGGCATATATACACCATAGAATACTATGCAGCCATCAAAAAGGATGAGTTCATGTCCTTTGTAGGGACATGGATGAAGCTGGAAACCATCATTCTCAGTAAACTAACACAGGATCAGAAAACCAAATACCACATGTTCTCACTCATAAGTGGGAATTGATCAGTGAGAACACATGGACACAGGAAGGGGAACATCACACACTGGGGCTTGTCGGGTAGGGGATGGGGCCTAGGGGGAGGGATAGCTTTAGGAGAAATACCTAATGTAGATGACAGGTTGATGGGTACAGCAAACCACCATGGCACATGTATACCTAGGTAACCTGCACATTCTGCATGCGTATCCCAGAACCTAAAGTATAACAACAAAAAATAGATCGCCCTCACATCCACCATTTAACTATCTGCAACATCTGTCACCATATTGATTGCCAAGGTTGACGTGGCTGCCAACCTGGCTGGCTATGCAGGTGTACCCTTCCTCCCTCACTGCCCCATGTACATCCTTCCCAAAGCTCTGTGCCTGGTTGAAGAGAACTACCTTCCCTGATAAAATAGTTAAGTGATACAAGTTTTACAGCAGTCTTCAACTTCAAATTGAAAATCACTTAATTATAAAAAGACTTCTTTTCAACAATTCATGAAATAAAAATATAGCCTGTTCTGGCATAGTTGAAACACCTGACATTTTGTGAATGCTATTTTAAATTCAGTTAAAATGTTCAATATTGAAAGTAGCTATTTTTGTTGTGATAAAACAACTAGAAATTTTGGTGGAGCCCCGCACCGTGGTAAAAACAATGATCTTACAAAACTTAAAAATAGAAACTGTGGAGCCAAACTCTACTTGGAATTGATTGTGGTATACATGTAACTCATAGGTTGGTTAAAACAGGCTGTGATATTCTACCATTCAAAATAAAAACTATAATTATCAAACATTAAAAAAGTAGATAATTATAGTAATTGAGCAGAAAGGAAATAAAGAGGCAGAAATAAAACATTTAAGGCTTAGGAAGAGTAGATTTGCTTACTGAGAGGAGCAAAAGTTTCATTGAGGAATAATGAAAAGTGAGGGTGGTAACATGAAGGACAAAGAAAAAGGACTATATCGTGATGAATCTTGAATGTGCCTCTGTAAGTTCATAAGTTAGGAAGAATCATAAACATTGTTTGAAGGAGGATAAAATAGATAATTTTTTTTGGTTATGAGTGAGGAAAGCCTGGGGCTGGAAAACCAGTCAGAAGCCGTTGGGATAATGCCAGAATTGGGGATGAAGTCCTGAAGACAGCAATGGAGATGGGAATCAAAAAGCGATTCCCTTTCTAGTCACTCAATATAGACAGAACAGACCAAGTCATATTTAAGCCAGACTTTTAAGTTTACCTCCGACTTCCAGTTTCTATCACTTCAGACCTTCAAGTTGCAAGGTTTAGATCTGAGTTTTCCTCTCTGCTCACCAGATAGTTCTCACTCAGCAAGAAAAGGATTGCTCAGACTTTTGTCTGATATTGACCAATATATTTTCATCTTCTATAGAAATGAACAGGAGATTTTCTTCTGGAGTCAGCCTGTTCAAATTCCTTTTGGATTTCTGTTTCTCGATCAAGATTTTCCAACTGTCATCTTAATGAATGATTTTATTTCAGATTTTAATATACTGAAACTTAAGGATCATTTAAAATGTGACTATATGAATGGTTACTTAAACCACAGTGATCAAGAATGCTTGGAGTTACCTGAAGATTGATTTACTCCAATGGGCATATTTCTGTGCCATTGCTTGTGAGCTTACAAGAATTTTTCTGTGCTTGTCGTATTACCTAGCAATTCTGAGTCAGCCAATCTGGATTTGATTCTGGCTGCACAACTTACTGGCCATGTGATCTTACTTAATCTCTCTAACCTCAGTTTTGTTTTGTTTTTTTTGTTAATCAGTAAAATAATAATATATACCACACATATAGTAGTAACTCTCAACATGTGGTTGCCAGAACAGAAGCATCTCTATCACCTAGGAAACTGTGAAAATGCACATTCTCAGGCCCCACACCAGATTTACTGAATCAGAAACACTGCGGGTGGGACCCAGAAGTTTCAACAGCCCTCCAGGTAATTCTGATGCTTATTGAAGTTTGAGAACTACTGTGATAGGGTAAGCACTAGATACTTACAGGGATTGTAATCAGTAAGGGAGATAACATACCTAAAGTGTTTGGTGCAGGCCTAGTACTAATGCAGTGCTCCATAATTCACAGGCATACTGTTAGAGGCGATGGTGGTGACCACCTTCAGAAGCAGGTTAGGAAGATTGCATGATTAGGAATGGTGGCCATGATTAGGCCACCAAAAGGAACACCCTATTTTCAAAAAAGTGGAAACCCATCCAGGCACCTCACAGGTAACCAAGCAAATGTTTGTCCTCTAAAATTGCTCAGACATAAATCTGCCCCTAATTCCCATATGAGACACAGTCATATCAACTTATCTGTCAAGGCTTTAGCCTAGATCCCTTGAACATAAGTTAATCTGCAATCCCCCAAAACAAGGTAAAAATAAGTTGCTACAACTTTTATTGGTGGTTCTAGGTTACAACTCTATCCCTGACTCCCTCTAACATCTATTGTGAATTTGGAATGGTAATTGTAGTTAGGACCTTGAAAAACCGTGATTTGCCTGTTTGCATGATAGTGGAGTCAAGGTTAGCGTCTTGTTTTTGTTTTTTGCCTAACTTCCACTGGCCCATTGTGGCCACTATTCTGGCAGTGGAGGTGGGAAGCAACCCATTAAGTAAGTAGCGCAGAAGTGAGACATGTCTGATCTCTGGATGAGGGTAGACAGAGTAAAAAATATAGCTTCCATGTCTCTTCTATTTATCTAACAAACAGTTTTGAGCTTCCACAATGTTTCAGGCCTGGTGCTATGTCAAACAAAACAGCCCCTCCATAGGACTGACAAGTGGGGAAGATTTTAGATATCTAGATCTTGATATATATATTAGTCATTTAACTATTTTTTAAACTGAAATTGTAACAAATGCTATAAAGAAGTATATGGTGTTATGTAAGCCTGAAGAATGAAATTAGATTCAATTCTTGGATTGATGAGGGCTTCTCTGAGGAAGTAAGTTGGAGTTCAGATCTGTTAAAACTTTAGCATAGATCCCTTGAACACAAGCTAATCTGTAATCCCCCTACCCCCAAAAAAACAAGATAAAAATAAATCAGTTGCTAAGTTCTAAGATGGTGCCATGATCTATCTTGGCTTCCTGGTTTTGTGTCTGAATAATCTCCTTCAGTGTGAGCAGGACCCATGACTGACTTCAAACCAATAGAATATGGCAAAGGTAAGGGGAACTCACTCCCGTGATCCTATTGTGATATGTATTAGACCAAGGAGTCAGCAGTGGAAATGGAGATGAACAGATGAATTTGAGAAAAATTAGAAAGGCATAATTGACAGGTCAAGAGTGGTTTAGAACTCCCTGATTTCTGTCATTCTTGGGAATGAAATGTTGAAAGATGGTCCAGTCTGAGTCAAGGGTCAAAGATCATGAGTTCTGTTTGTGCCAGTTGAGTATGAGATGCCTATGTGCCATCCAAGAGATGTTAAGCAGTTGTATGTAGCAGTTTAGAGCTCAGAGAAATGCTCTGGGCAGAAGAGGAATATTTGGGGATCTTGTTAGCAACTAAAGCATTGGAGGGCATGGACTTTCCTGCCCAGGTAGAGAGAGAAAGGGAAAGAAAAGCCTCTACTCAAACCTTGTGGAACTTCTCTATTTAAGAGCTGGTAGAGGAGGTAGGGGCCTGGAAAATAAACCAAGAAAGAGCTGCCAAAGGAAAAGGGATGTTTCCAGGTGTCTCTCTTGGGTGGTACAAGTATCTTTGACACATGGATTTACTTGTACACTCTCCTTCCTTGAATAATCTGAAAGCATTTGGAACATTTGCTTGTTACTTCTGTCCTAACCCAATCAACTCAGTGTATGGAGCACATAGTAGGTACTGGCCAAATAGTTCTTGAATTGAGTCATTTCCTTCATATTCAAGAAAGGACAGAATAAATAGGTGTGGAGACCCAATTCCTTCAAGCACATAAACAAATGAGCAGAGTACAGGATATTGTTTCATTGGGTAAAGGTAAATATGCAACTACGTGACTAAAATAGTTCAAAAGCCTTTTCAGTAGTTTCTGTTGCTGAAATATGTTTAATCAAATGTTTAATCTCTCAGATTCAGAGAACTGATAACAAAACAGGACTTCTTGGCCCTGCACTGCAATCAGGAGTTAATTATTGCTCATGCCTTTGGTGTTCCTTGTCTCATGTTCAAGAAGGTGAACTCCCAGTGAAAACGGCATTAGGGATGATTTATTTTAAAATTGCATGACAAATTTATTGCATTTATAATCGGCCTTGGACCAAAACCCACCAGTCATGTACTGAACTTTGGGCCTCTTGGGAGTGAGCCCAAATATCCCTAATTGGGTGCCAGAAGCTAGAACCCCAACAAAGTAATCCACACTTCCCAGAAAACGACACGAGGGAACAGACCCACCAAAAACACTCTGCCACTCCTTAGAGCTATGACCCTCAAAGAATGTACTTGTATTAGTTTCCCAGGTTTGCCTAACAAATCACCACAAACTGCATGGCTTAAACCAATAGCAAAGTATTCTCCCATAGATATGGAGGCCAAAAGACTAGGATCAAGGTGTGGGGAGGGCCGTGCTCCCTCTGAAGGTCCTGGGGGAGAATCTGCCCCCTTGTCCAGCTTCCAGTGGCTCCAGGTGTTCCTTGACTAGGGGCAGCATAACTCCAATCTCCGTGTCTGTCTTCACGTGGTAATCTCCTCTGTGTCTGTCTTTTCTGCCTCATCTAAGGACACTTGTCATTGGACTTAGGAGCCACCTGGATAATCCAGAATGAACTGATCTTGAGATCACCATCATAGTTAAATCCATAAGACTCTTATTCCAAGTTAGGACACATTCTGAGATTCTGGGTGGACATATCTTTTGGGGATCATCATTCAACCCACTGAAACCTCCTAACAGCCCATGAGGTAAGCAAGCTCAGTAATTCCCATGTTAAAAGGAAAAAAAGACTTTCCAGAATATATTAAATGTATCTAAAGTGACAGGGGCTTGACTCTGGACTTTCTGAAAAGCCTGTCCAAAAAGACGACTTCTGATGTTAGGTAAGAAGCTGTATTAGGGAGTCCCTTCTAGGATAGGATATGACACCCCCAAAAGTACATCTGACCAAAGGTCTCTTCAGGGACTTGGATGGCCTCTTAGAAACAGGCATGAGCTAACTAAGAAAGCACATGCCTGGGAAAGATGCCCTCAATGACTGACTCATCTGTGGAGAGTTATTTATTTGATTATCTCCCCAGATCACCTAATTCACTGCCAAATAATCTATATGTTTGGGAGAATCTAATTTATGCTATCAATAATTTTCTTTAAGGAGATATAAAGTCTAGTCAAGACTAAGTTTAGAAATTATTTATGCTGTAAGGCCTGTTCACTTTCTCCTAATCTAGGGTGTTGTCTTCCCAATAATTCTGGCCAGAGAAAGAGTCTTGTGGTTGCATGGAGGGGTGTAGGGGGTGCACCTGTGCCTGTGACACCCAAGAAGCCAAATAACCAACCAGCCATTGAACTTGCACTAGGAGACATAGTTGTCCTCCTATGTAGACCCAATGACACCATGATGACTTACCATGCAATTTTTAAAAAATAAGCTGTGGGGTGTCGGGGGAAGGATTGGCGTGAACTTGTTCTTCAGTGACTCATAACCTTTATAACATCACAGACCAATGTGGAACCAACAGAGCTCAAAGACTAGAATACCTTTATTTCCCGTCTATTTGTTAAAAAGAGCTAGGAGTATGTAGATCATTGCTGAAAGCAATTAGTTACCAGAGTCAATTGTAGCAGAGGAAAGGATACAGAATGAAACTTTCTGAAGCCATTAAGAAAGACATTGCTTGTAAACTAAACATAATTAGGTACCCTGGCTCATGCTGATTGCTCACATCAGTAGGCATTTAGCACGGAGGAGGAAGGGGGAAATAAGTCTCTCTGAGCTAAGGGATAGAAGGTTAGATTATAGCAGAGCAGGGTGTAGGATTTTAAACTTGAGTCAAAGGCATAATCTTTCTCATCTTCTGTCCAATGGAATTGGTCATGCCCGGCCCCTAATTGGAATGCTGAATGCAAAAATGGCTCTAAAGTACTGAGAGCTCCATGGAAGAGTTATGCAATTTGAACTACAAAGGCACATTAACCATGGTCTGTTTAGAGCCTGAAGAGAGTAAGGCAAGGATGGTGCTGCACACCACCATTGCACTGAACTTTCCAATGATCCGGCACATGTCATGTCATTCCTTAGTCTAGAAATGCCAGTGTCTTCCACCTCACAAGTAAAGTCAAAGATCTTTTCTTTATCAATTGCTGTTATTTTATTAACCATAAAACTCTAAAGGCACAAAGAAAAAACAGCACCAAATCTCAGCACACAGATGACCACTGTTCCACATTACATCTTGACATGTTTTCTAGTCCTTTTGCAATGCAGACATGTGTAAACTTTAAAGCAACAAACGAAACTTTTGGGTTCACTTGACATTAATTTATTCATTCCACAATATTTAATGAGCACTTCCTATATGCTAGGCACCATGAAAGACACTAAAGTGACAAAGATGCATAAGGTTGTCATTTCCTTGACATGTTCTCCAGTTTAACAAGAGAGAGGAACATAGGAACAGAGGGTGATAATTTGTTCTTGTGTGTGTCTCAGAAGTGATGTGCTAAAACTAAAATTCTTATAGCCCTCCTTTTGGGACCACTCTTCCCTTGTTCACCCATCCCTCCTGTTTTCTGTTATGGCAGGTGCAAGCAAAAGCCTTGGGGCAATGGATTTAGGAGAAAGGAAGAGAAACGTAACTGTCCTGAAACATTTTTCAATGTCTCTTTGTTCATTACAGAAAATTATTGCACCCTTTATAGATTAGTACCATTATTTTCTGCTGTTTAATATTATGTAAGGTCATCAATATGATCCTGAGTATAAGAACAATTCTCCATGTTTGTTCCTGTAGACCCCTTGCGTGAACAGCAAAATTATGACAAGTGCCACCTTAGGTCAGAGGAAAAACTCTGCCTATGGGGCAACACCGGCCAGAGTAGGAAGCAGATTTTTATTTTAGGTGACAGCAAACAGTCTCAGAGAGGTTCCTCGGTGTAAGAACCATAGTGAAGAAAATACATTAACCGAGCACTTATGTGCTGGGCTTTACATGCACAATCTCATTTAAGTTACACAGCATACTTATGAAGTTGGTATTACAATTCTTGTTTTACAGATGAAATTGAGGCTAGATAAGTTAATAATTTTTCTGAGATTTTCCAGCGAACATGTGACAAACTAACTTGAGCCCCCAAGTCAGTGCTCTTAACCTTAGGAAACACGAATCAAGATGGCACCAGGCAAGAGAAGCTGCACAGTGTTAAGGCATAGTATGGGCTGCAGAATCACAAACAGCTTCACACTCTGGTTCTGTTCTTCGGTCAGTTCCCATAACTTTTTGCTGGTCAGTGTTCTCATTTCTATGTAGAGGGACATGTCTTGTTTATCACCGGTCCCTCAACATCGGTAACTGTGTCAGCCGGCCTATAGCATCAGCCCTCCAATAATGTGTTGAATGAATGCCAAGTTAATACATGACTTCAGGCAGGCTAAGAATACTTATTTTTACAGGGCTTCGGTGAGGGTGGGCGGTAATATAAGTGAAGTGACTCACTTCATGCCTGCACACAGACACCCCATAAGCAGCCGCCTCATTATGCCATAATGAAGGCACAGAAGGGGAAAGTGAATGAACTGAACCATGGACTTCTTCTCTTAGTCTGAATGCTTAGTGAATTCCTCCCCTACAGACGTATTTCAGAAAGTGTGAGGCCACTCTGGGAAATAGGGAGAACTAGATAGGAAGAAACCCAGCTTGGGAGCCTCGCACAGATTGTCATACTGTGATAGATTTCCTAGAATGTAAAGACCCTTGCCTTGATGCATGTGCAGGGTGCCACCAGTTCCCAAAAGCATTTTCAGAGCTTCATGCGATGCCAGGCTCAGTGTTTGCACACCCGTATCATTCTCCTGAGGCAAAGCAAAAAGTCCTTTTGATTCCTGTTTCATCCATAGAAGAAAAATAAAACAAAAAACATACTAGAGAAGTCCTCAGTGGAAATAGCATTGTCACCAAGCATAATAGAAACATTTTAAAGATAAATTTCTTCCAATTGCTGTGGCCTTTTATCTGGCAACTCAGAAGAAGGGTGTTAAGACTGATAAGCAGATTTTCTTCACAATGAAGTAAAATATTGGAGACTGTATAGAAAGAAGGAGCACATTTATGTTGTCTATAATAAGATCTGGCTTTTGTAAAGTGTGAGTCTACTCAAGATATCACTGTTTATCTCCTACAAAGCTGATTTAGCTGTTTTCTTACCTTTTCACAATAATCTCATTTAAAAAAACCCTCATTTTTCATTCGTATTTGACACAATCTCCTGGCAGCAGCTCAAACTGACCTCCTTCAGGGAGGAGGCCCACTGCAGCTGATGGGCCCCTTCCAAATACCCGATTATCAGCTGCTTTACTTTTAAAGCAAGAAGGTCTTTGGTAAAAACAAGTATTTTGGCCAAATTCAAGCCCTACTCTATATAGTGATTTCCAAAGAAAGTGTTGTAACTTGCTTTCAAGGGATGTGGATTTCTTGTAAGCCCAGAAGAGTATGTTCTTTTCCCTTTCTTTCCTCTTTCCTTGTCCTTCCTCTGATGGCGGAGGGGAAAGGAATGATTCTCCTCTGCTCCTGACTTAGATCTCATCAGCCAAAGTCAGACAAGTCTTCCTCCAGGAAGGGCTCTTCCCAACTCTGCTGAAAGCCGCCTCCTGTGGCAATGTCTTGGGCACCTCCACACACCACTTCTCAGGACAGACTCCACCTGGAGGAGCTAAGGGCCAGGAAAAGGTCATTTCCCTTAAAGAACCAACACAATTCTTCTGATTAGTTAAGGAGGGTTCTGTAATCCACAGGGTTTCTCTCTGCCCAGCTGTTGGAAACCTCGGAGCTAGAAATTGCACTCTTTTTGCCAGGATTTCTTGATATGGATTTTTTTTCGATTACCACTTCGTGTTTTTTTCTTAGCTTCTGTTAATGAATCTGTTTTATTAGAACTTTCTAACTTGTCTCAAATTCTTTTTAAGAAGTAGGTGAATTGTGAATAAACATTTTTTAAGTGGCTGCCATCACTCTAACCATGTTTTTCCTTTCACCTGAACACAAGGAAAAGTAACCCAGGAAAGACAATTTAAAAGCATCTTTCTAATGAAGAATTCCTAGCTAGAAGCGTTTGGTTTCACACCAAGATCAAAATAACATCATTCATTCATTCATTCATTCATATAGAACACTTTTCATCAAGAAACATTTACTTATAGGATCAAACTGCCTCCTTTTTTTCCGCTTTCCCACCCCTACTTTTTAACAATAACATAGTCAAAAAGCCCATTTTATAGATAGGTAAACTGAGTCACAGAATGTCAAAATAACTAGACTAAGAAATTATACTAAGTGATAGAACAGATAACAACTGGAGATGCTATAGTCTGTGGGCTCTGAGGGGACAGCACTAGCTCAAAGTCTCGACTAGACTTACAACCCCATCCCAACATGAATAATTTTGCTGGGCAACTTAAAAGGTTAGGTCTCATTTCTCTCACCTCCGATTTCTCCATGAGAATGATGGTATTTCATGCCTTTTACTTTCTTTGAGGAGAGGTGATCCGTTCCTGTTTGATTTAATAAAATAATCCTAATTCAAATATTTCTGTTTAGGGGAGGGAAAGAAAAATTTGCCTTTGAAAAGTCTATTCATTAAAACCACATAATGTGATTCACTAAAAACATCCACTAAATTATGTAAGCACAATACACACTTACAAAAATGGTGAGAAAAATTTAATCGGAGCAATTGAGGCAAGGGTCAATGTCTATACAGGCTGTTTAAAATCCAACCTATTCCTGCAATCAAGAAGGAATGGCAATAGAAATGCCATTTTAAAGAGATACACACATCTGTTATTCTAAACTCCTCAGGAATTGGGAGAAAATTTTGAAGGAAGTAAATGGAGGCAGTTGTGGAAGTAGATGAGTAGGAGACACAGCTATACTCCTGTCTTCATGTTATCTCACCCACAGAACTATCATGATGGGCTCAACTTCCTTCAGACATTGGAATTGACATGGCCTAACATCATGATGCTTGATTTTGTCTATAGGAATCAATCTACCCCCCAGAAACATGTTAACAGAAGAGAATCATGTATGTTCCTGACATGAAGCTAGATTTCAGTGTCAGCCACTAACCCAGCTGCATTCTCCCTTTATTTGTGCCTATATATTTGAAAATAAGGGGTGGGGGGCATACCCACGTTTACTTTTTTAAGACTAAATAACGTTGCTTTGTGGCACTCATATTGTATCTATTACACATTTCACTTCAAAACCTCATCTCCCCTAAACCCTCTTCAACATGCTTGAAGTAGCACTGCCAAAGGAAAGGAATTTTCTATTTAACTAGAGCACTGACATTCTGTTACACAATTCGATCTTGTCTATTTACCTGCTCTCAAAAACACAAGACACTAAACACAAAATGCTGAATGCATTGAGTCTGTGGTGCCATAGGTGTCTGAATGCATCTGTAGCTTCCCTCTCACTCATCAGTGTAATTGTTGCCATGTTATTCCATTTTTTGATTAGTCTAGTCCCTCAAGCTCAATGCTTTTTTCTGGCCCAACGTTCTTCTGCTGGTTGTCATGGTGACTGAATTGTTAGAGAGGAGAAAGGCTCTGTTGTCTGTCATTGTTCTGTTGTGGTTTAGGTAACGCAGGAGGCAACACAAGTGAAGTGGATGGACCTTTTTTGCTCTGCATCATTTCATAGTATTGAAAAATCTCACATAAAAAAGGAGCAAATAGGCCCAACCAAAGAAATAACCAAGCTCTTTCTAAAGGAAAGTGCACATTATTATAAAGAGGCAAAAATGGCACTAATGATGAACTGAGTAATCTATGAAAATGCTGCTGAATATTACATTTATTACTAGAACAATTGCTGTGACTTAAACATCACATACAATACCCACCATTTTGCAATTTAGAGTAAATACAGTTTTTAACTATACAATTGTAGCATCAACTCATTGATTCTCCAGGCTGTGTTACTTTAACCTTATGTTCTGTTTAACCTAAAGATATGTTAAAAGTTAAGATTTGAAGCAGAATTCAGAGTTGGGCAAACTTTCTTTTGGTGGTAAGATAATATTCAGGTCAATTTTTACTTTGGGAATGTAGAAATGATTTTTTTTTTTTTTTTTTTTTTTTTTTTTTTTGAGACAGGGTCTCGCTCTGTCGCCCGGGCTGGAGTGCAGTGGCCGGATCTCAGCTCACTGCAAGCTCCCCCTCCCGGGTTTACGCCATTCTCCTGCCTCAGCCTCCTGAGTAGCTGGGACTATGGGCACCCGCCACCTCGCCCTGCTAGTGTTTTTTTGGTATTTTTTGGTAGAGACGGGGTTTCACCGTGTTCGCCAGGATGGTCTCGATCTCCTGACCTCATAATCCGCCCGTCTCGGCCTTCCAAAGTGCTGGGATTACAGGCTTGAGCCACCGCGCCCGGCCGAAATGATTTTTTTAACAAAAGATTAGAGCTAACTGCAAAGAAGAATTTCTTATTTCAAATGGTAAAAAAAAATTTTTGAAGCTAACCAAAATAAATATCCCTCCTTGATTTATTTTTCAATTTTCCCAATTTTTTAAGCCAGAAAACAGGCATGTAGCATATGGATATGGTAAGTGAAAGGGTATATCATAGGCTAGGACCAAATTCATAATGGCTCTTATCAAAATTGCTCTAAGTCATCTCCCATCATTGCTTTGGTAGATGTAATCAACATCAGTACTGGGATAGTTATTTTCGGTCTAAATTTTTTATTTGCTTTTTTTGATTGTGAAATGATTTTATATTTATTCAGCGGTTTCATCTATTTTGTGATACAGTTTTAAGTAGGGAACATTTGGTAAAATATGTTTAGAAAACAAATAAAGATTAAAGGTGTAACTGTGAAGTTTTCCTTCCCATGCCTAAAATTCATCTGTCTAGTTCTTACTCCTCCACATATAACTACTGTTACCTAACTATTGTTTCTTTTGTAGTTTTCTGGAGTTGATGAAAATATTTTTTCAAAATACTAAGATTCTTATTTTGCCTCTTGCATGAACAAATGGTAGCATACTATTCACGGTTTTGCACATTCCATTTACCACTGTATTTGGTTGTCTTTTCATATCAGAGTACAGAGATCTTCTCCCTTTTTCTTTTTACAACAGCATAGTGTTCCATTGTATGGATGAACTATAATTTATTTAATCCCTATTGATGGACATTTGGTGTGTTCTCAAAATTCCACTCTTTATAATGAATAACCTTATGCATTTATTTCTTATATATGCAAATAAATATGAAAGATAAAATCCCAGAAGTGAAATTTCTAAGTTAGAGTATATTTGCAATTGTAATTTTGATGCAAATTGTTAAATTCTCCTCTGTAGAGGTTATTCTAATTTTACACTCCCTTTGACAGTGTAAAGTACCTGTTTTCCCAACTTTCACAACAAAAGGTAGTATTAAACTCTTGAAATTCAGCCAATCTCATAGGTAAAAAATAGTAGTACTCTAGAGTTTTAATTAGTTTCTGTTACTAGTGATGTCAATATCTTTTTATATGTTGTGAGACAATTCTATTTGTTTTCATGTTAATCTTCTTAAATTCTTTGTCCATATTTCTTTTGGAGTGTTAATATTTTTCTTACTGATTTCTAGGAGTTCCTTATATGTTTGGGAAACTTTCCCTTTAATTGTGTCATGAGTTGCAAATATTTTTTTCCCAACTTGTCTGGGAAACTCATATCTGGAGTTTTTTCCATGCAGAAGTTCTGATTTTTATACAATCACATCCATCCTTATGGCTTCTTTCTCCACTCCAAGGTTATAAAGAAATTCTCCCATGAATTTTTATAGTGCTTGAATATTTTTTCTTTTAAATTTAATATTAATAGTTTATCCTTGAGCAGGCAGGTATGAGTTACAGATCCAACTTTAGATATTTCCAAGTGGCTATAGCTATCCTATCACCAAATATGGAAAAATTCACCTTTTCCCACCACTGACTTTTTGTGCTCCCTTTATCAGATACTAAAGTATATTATGTTTACGGCCTATTTCTGAACTTTGTATTCTGTTCCCTGCCTGCTCATACATTGAGTACTAATACATTTGACATAATACAAACACATTGAACAAGAAATTACAAGAATTGTACAGTCATGTACCACATAATGTTTTGGTCAACAACGGGCAGCATATACAATGGTGGTCCCATAAGATAAAGGAGTTGAAAAATTCCTATTATCTAGTGTTATCACAGCCATCATGATGTCCCTCATAGTATTATTGTAGCACCCTTTCTAAGTTCTGAGACACACATTTTTTTCCTGTGTGTTACTACTGCCTACAGTATTCAGTACAGTAACATGGTGCATAGGTTTGTAGCCTGGGAGCAGTATGTCATTAGACAGTGTGAAAGAAAATCAAAATATGTTTGTTTTGCAGCAATAGGCTACACCATATAGCCTAATTGTATATAGGCTCCACCATCTATAAGCACACTCTCTGATGCTCACTCAATGACGAAATCACCTAACAACGCATTTCTCAGAACATATCCCTGTTAAGTGATGTGTGACTGTTCTTAGCTTATAAATGAAAATGGTTATTCCTGTATCTTCACACAAGTATTTTGTCATATTTAGCCGCTGCTCACTATAACTCACCATTGAAACATACATTCCTTTCCCTATTTCCCCAGGAAGTATATCTATTATGCTGAACCAGACGTTGACTGTCATTCAATCTGAGAAAATTCAGCTGAAGCCATCAGTAATTTTTCAATTAAAATTATACTTTAAAGAATATACATGGCAGAAGGCTGTTTTCTCTCTCTGAATGTACCTTTAAGGGTCCAGAGTTGTGAGGTGTTCACAAATCTCAGCGTGCATTTGTTCAGCCTCTCATGGTGGTTTACAGCAACAGAAATCTGTGGAACATGCTGCTTTCGCTTTCTGAGGGTGCTCCACGATGACTTTAAAGCCTAGCCATTAAAGAGCATTTGAAAGGGCACTTACTATTTAGTACCCAGTAAACATATATTTTGATTTTCTTTCATACTGTTTAATGGCATAATATTCAGCAAGGATCTGTGGAAACCAGCTAGCAATCACAACAGACACACTCCAGGGAGGAGTACCAGCACTTCCTAGATTGGGCTTCCCTCCCTCCCCACTGCGGAAGGGCTGGGGCCGATTTCATCACAGTGCCAAATATTCACAAGCTTGTTGTCTGTTATTGGTTTAATGTAGTACATTCACAGAGCTTGAGGTTGATTTTCAGTAAAGGCCTATAACTAATGCTCCTTGGCTGTGATCTTGAGGCTTTCCAGCTTGCTCTCCCTGCTCCCACCCCTCCTCCTTATCAAGCATTTCATTACTGGGGAGGGGATTTATGTCCTCACCACAGAAGATGACTTTTGGAGCAGAACCTACCCAATAATCAGAAGTGGCAAGTAAAAGAGGGTAGGTGGTGACCTCTCTCAGTGACATGAACAAGAAGAAGCTGGAAGAGCCTTTCCTTTTGCTTAGAAAGTGTCCAAACCACTCGTTGCAGGAAGCGTTTGGCTACCGATCACTTCTCTGAGACCCCTTATAAAAGGTGAGCAAAATTGAAAGCTCTCCCTCCCTCCCCAATTAGTTCAGATTGCAGTCGACCTTCAAAGATATCCATTGCAGGGGTGTTTTTCTAGTGATGATGCTGTGAAAATAATTTTCTTTTTTGAAGGGCTTTCTTTCTATTCTCTCCCCATGGCAACTTTTGAAAATTTGCTAAAACGCACACTCGTGCACAACCCTCTCAGGCTATCCACAAGCTCTCTAGGTGAGTGGGAACAAATGGCAGCCTGTCAGAGAAGTGCACCCAGGACAATTGCACAGTTGTGATCATTTGGGGATCTCACGCAGACTCTCCCTGCAGCCCCCACTGCACCATCAGGAGTTTCTAAGTACGAAATGATACAAGGTAGGTGGAGACCAGGGTGTGTGCGTGTTGGTTTAATTAAGCAAATACTAATTTGTTCCAACTGCCTTTCCAAATTGATAAGAGATTTCTTATGATGCCAGTAACTGTATAGAAATTGAAGAAAGCAAGCTAAGGCTCTACAGCTTTGGGGCATTTGCGTACGTGTTATATGACTGAAGCTAATAGCTGAGACTAGAAACTGATAGGAGAGTGAGCTTGTTGGGGGGAAAGGGGAATTCATGGAATAGACCGTACCAAGGGTTTGAGGGGTGACCCCAGATGACTCAGGACTTTTGGGATGCTGTGGTGACAGTTATGGCACTCAAGTCATGGAAAGACTCATTATATCAACAGAAACCCCGCCGAATAGATGCATATCTAATTGACATGTGATAAAAGAAATCATGCATATATCCGTTTTTAGTAAGCACTTGCTTTATTTCAAGCACCTCAACTTCCCACTGACATCCCTTTTCTGGGGAACCTTATTTTAAGATGCTCTTTAACTTAGGTATACATAGGGAAGAAAGCAAAAGCTACAGTGCTCCTCTGTGCAGCTTAATTTCTGGGAGAGAAAAAAAATGGCTGTTTCTGTTTTTCCTTTTTTTGCCTCGACACAAGAGTGTCATGCCGAGAATTATGCTGAGGCTAGGATTTAACAGCCATGCCAGGAATTGGAAGCAGCACCTGTGGACCAGAATGTAAATCCCATGGACGGTTTTACTTGATGCTTTTATGAAGCATGAATGAGGATGTAATTTAAAAATAAGCCCTGCATCCTATTTAAAAAGATAAGAAGGGCCTGGATGTGTGTAAATGTTTGGATTAAATATGACCGAGGACTGTATCATATTTAAATGGCTTGGCACTTTGAAAATGATGGAATCAGACTTCATAATGATGCAAGCATCTACCTAATGGAACTAAATTTGCAATAAAGGTGCATAGTGGAAAAGAAGGGCAGACAAGTGGCACTGAGAATCTAAGTGAGACAGCACCAAAGAATGGAACATATTGAGTTTAATGACTGACCTTATTGGGAGCCTTTCTGCCCTGACAATGAGGATGTGAATTATCCTATTATTATAAGCAGGTAGATCATCTTATTAAAGTACCCCGGTCTTTCACATTTTTATTTAACTTTAAATTAAATTGAAAAATTTCAGGAACAACCTCCCATCCCTCAAAGGAAACAAGCTGATGCCCAGAAATATTTTCTGTGGAGCTTTATGTAATTTTTTTTTCTTTCCAGAGAGACATTTTCAGCTCTGCCAAACCTATAATGCTTAGGCTTTCATTTGGATATAGCTGAGGTGTCTTGGAAGTTTCTCTGTAAATTCCTTCAAATCCAGAGGAGCTGAATGTGATTCTAAGAGGCTGTGCTCCTCTTAATGATTCCAGATGGAAGAGCATCTTTGGAATTCTGATTTGGATACTGTCAACCACTTGATAATAGCCCCTGCTCTAAGGGGCGGCAGATGAACCATCATCAAATGTTTTCCAAATTCATCCCTGGTACAACTCTCCCCTTAAACCAAAATTAGGCAGTAAAATAATATTTGCTTAGAAACACTTACCAGGCACCTGCCTAATAAATGCTACCCTGGCAAAGCCTTCTCACACAAAGAAAATATTTCATCGGAAGGTCAATATCTGCAACTAATGAAAGAAATGGAGCTGTTTCAAACTCACCGACAAAGGTTTCTGTCTCACCCCCCTTTCCACTCTTTTCTTTTTGGTTTTGTTTCCTTTCAGCATATTTTAGGAACTAATCAGCCTTATAAAAGGTAGCACTGTTAATCTACTGTTTGTCTTGGTCTTCATTGCAGCTCCTTAAGAGATAGAGTGCAAACAAAGCGAGAATTAAGGTCATTCCATTTAAATCCTTCAGAGAGGAAGACAAGGGCTAAGTTATTGCTGAGGACTAAGAGAGGAGGGCTAGAGGAATCCAGGACTTAAGAAACGAAAAAAAAAAGAAACCCTCATTGTTTATTATTTGCCAGCCTCAGAGCAGCCCCCATTCCCATATTTGTGAAGGGATTACCCTCCCATCCTCTGAGATTAATGGGAAGCCCAGACAATTCCCTGGCCCACCATCCACCCTGCACCAAAGAACATTTTCCAGAAAGGTGGGCCTGGGAGTACACTCACTTGAGGGATGAAAAGTGTGACACACTCATCAGCCTGATATGATTCATCCTCCAGCTGCCGGAGATGCACAAGCAAACATAACTGCAGAGGGGATTCCATGCTTGTAGAGAAGCAAAACCACATATTAGGAGGTGGCTGTGCACATGAAAATCTTAGCATGTATCAGATTTAAAGGGTGGAGGGGGTCCAAATGAAACAATCCACTCAAAAGCATTTCAGCAGCATGTAATACCCCTTTCTTTTTTTCTGTAATCCTAATTATAACTCTACTCCCCATATTTTGAGACAGAAGTCAATTTCCTTATTTGTTGCTACCACAGTTCATTGAAGCATTACTAAAATATATTAGCCTTCAACACTAAAAAATGTGGCAATGGGGTGATCTAAGTGAGTAATACATGGGAAATTTTTTTTCTTTAAGGAAGTAAGGCCAGGGGCTGGGCACGGTGGCTCACACCTGTAATCCCTGCACTTTGGGAGGCCGAGGTGGGTGGATCATGAAGTCAGGAGATCGAGACCCATCCTGGCTAACATGGAGAAACCCTATCTCTACTAAACAAAATACAAAAAATTAGCCGGGTGTGGTCGTGAGCCCGGCTAATTTTAACTCGGCTGGTGTAGTCCCAGCTACTTGGGAGGCTGAGGCAGGCGAATGGCGTGAACCCTGGAGGCAGAGTTTGTAGTGAGCCGAGATTGTGCCGCTGCACTCCAGCCTGGGTGACAGAGCGAGACTCCATCTCAAAAACAAAACAAAAGGCCAGGAAGCAGAAATTGCCATCTATAGCCAACAACAGAGATGCAGATTCTTATTTTGGTCACTGAATAGGGTATTTTTCAAATATTCTCCAGTATTTGGCAAGTTTGGCATATAGTAAATGCACAATAAATATTTGTTGCATGAAGAAAAGTTTTGGTATTTTTGACTGCTTATACTGATAATGACATTAATGTTTATGGAGCATTGACCAAATGCCATGCAGTGTACTAAGCACTTCACTTTCATTATCTCCCTTAATTTCAACATCAACACTATGAGGGTATTACCTGCATTTTACAAGTGAAAAAATACAAAAGCTCATTGAAGTTAAGTCACTCACCCAAGGTCACATAAGTAATCAGTAGCAAAACCAGCCCTGAGGGCCATACCATGTTCTTAATGCTGTACTGTTGCTCCTTGAAAGCAGCATTTCTTAGCTTGAGCTTAGAAAACACTCAGGATTGCTCCAGATTCAATGTCCATTTTATTAGATGGCCCAATTATCCTCAGAGAATCAGAGTGCTACCTTTAGCCAAGGCATAATTGGGAAGAGGCTACCTTCATGGCAACTTCAAATTTTTTCCTTAATTCCCAGAAGAATTTAGTTACTCACAAAATACAATGACAATTTGGTGGTGCTTTGTTGAAAGTAGTAGGAACAGACCTTCTGAGAGGAGTGATGCCCCTTCCCTGAGGGATATCTCACCTCCTTACCTCCCTTGGTTAGCCTCCCAATCCCCACACCAGGCAGAGTGTCAAGTTTTCCCAGGCAGGATGAGATCTGTTTGTAACACCCTTGGCATATGGTGGGTTCTGCCTGGCTTTCTGCAGTGTTTGATTATGATTGGCCTAGTTAATTCATTTTATTGCATGTTCACCCCTCCTTGGAAACTGAACAGGATTAAATTGCATTTATAAAGCCCTGACAAATCGCCGTGTGATTGAAATCAGAATAAAGACAAACACTGAGATCATCCTATGAGGAAATTCTGACAGCATTTCTGGCTCAGCAGGAGTGTTCGTCCAGAGACTCACATTCTCTCCTAGTCACTGGGATGCCCAGTTGTAAGCATACTGACTACTCAGTAATAAATGTAGGATCTACAATCAAAGACTAACCAGAGTGAAAAGCCATACGTGAAATTGTTTCCTCTTGAATAATCCTAAAACCCCATTTTAGCAAATAGTCCAATTTATTCTGTCTCCAAACTCTAGCTCACAAACAAGCTCTAGCCAAAGTGGACTGAGTTATACCATTTATTTAATTTCCCTTCCTTTGAGGAAAGTGCTGGAAAGCCTTATGGTGACCAAAAGAAAGAAGTGTAACTAGCATTAAAAATTTAGAAATAACATTTTCCAAGTCAGAAATAATAAAAAGATCCTGGACATAAAAGTAAGGCATATGTACTATTTTTAGGATATTTTGCTAAGCTATGCAATAATTTCCAGCATGATTGCTTAGCCAGTCTTAGCCACTCCCTAGTTTGTAATACTGTACTTCCAAATAAATAGGTAAATAAGTAGAAAGAATTAAAAAGGCATTCCCATTTGTGAAATCATTGTTAATCCCATATAACCCTATGAGAAAATTTTACTAATTTCAGTATGTTTTATTTAGAAATCTTTGGATGCTCACTTCATGTGGCATAATTTTTGTACTAATAGTGTTTTAATATGAGAACCAAATTTTTGAGGATGAGAAACCAGAGCCCACCATCAAAACAAGAATGTCCTGTAATCCCCTTTTATTTCAAAGGTACCTATAGATCTGCTATGAGTTTACGGTAAAGATGACTCAGGTTTCTGTATTTCACAGTCAGCAAGAAAGTTAGTCGCAATTTTTCAGTGAAATGTATCCATCTAGTCATTAAATAAGCTTTAGGGCTTTCCTGCTGAACAGGCAGTCACCCCTAGACAGGTTGAATATAAAATAAGTACTGATATGGAAATATAATAGCTTCCTTTAATGGAAAATTTCATCTTTGAAGAAAACAGATTCTTCTACCCTTTCCCCATTCAAAAGAAAAAAATAACAAAATACAGTCAATTGAACTGCTTATGGTTTCTAGGCACCAATGTTAAACATCACATTTAGGAAATTTCTAATTGCCAGAATGTGCCTAATAATTTGTTTTAAGAAATCATCCCCAAAGTGAGACAAGCACAGAGTACAAACAGACAAACAGTAATCTGAGGGGAAAACACTTTGAGAGATATTGAATCAGCACTTTAGGGTATCAACATTCACTTCTTTACAGTGAGGCCTATAAAATATATTATACGTCAAACTGTTTTTGATCATTAAAAGATTTCCAGAATACAGAATGGCTACTTAACAATTAATCCCCACACAGCTGTATGTTGTTTGCTTCATAAGGTGACAACCAACTGGCCACATGTAAATTATTTTATGAGCATCCCTCTGGGGAAGTGGATCGAGATGGCAGACAAAACACATGCATCTACTCTTGGCTCCAACCCATGAAAAGACAGATATTTTAAAAGACTAAATTTAATGAGCATATTAGAAAATCAAAATTTCATCAGCAGACAAGAGATTCTAAGGAATCCTAGAAGATAGAAAATCAAAGGGGAGAGTATTGACAAGAACAAGACCAGAGGGAAACAGCCCAGACCAGGAGCAGGAGAGAAGGAAAAAGAGTATTTATCCTACCAGATATGAAACATCCTATGAAGCTCTATTTTTAAAAGCAGTGTAAACATAGTGCAGGAATAGGCAAACATACTAATGGAACAAACATAAAATCTGAAAACAGACCCTTATATAGATAGAATTTGGTATATAATAAAAGTGGTATTTCAAACCACCAGTAAAAGAGTAGATATTTAATGCATGGTATTGGCAAAATCAAGTAACTGTTTCACAGGAATAAAGTTTGTGCACTATATTATGTCTCACACATAAATTTCAGATGCAACAAAACCATATGTAATAAATATTGGAATAAAATGAAAATATTTTACATTTTTATAAAGGTAAAGATTGACATACATGGTTGTGATAAAGACACCATAAACAAAGTTAAAACAACACAGCCTGGAAGAAAATGCTTTTAACATCTTCAGGTGAAAAATATTTGTAAAGAGTTCTTCCAAATCAATGAAATAGCAAACTCAACAGGAAAATGGACGAAGGTTATAAACAAGACACGGATAAAGAAATACGAATAGCTAAAAATTACATATAAGATGTGCAACCTTGTGAATAATCAGAAAGCAAATTAAAGAGTTTTTGCCATCAGACAAGAAAAAGTTGGAAGGCATGTTAATATATAGCTGCTGGGGTAGAAAACAGGATACTCCTATACAGAATTATAGAAGTGAATGAATATAACCTTTTAGGGAGAGGCAATCATATACATCTATCCACATTAAAAATGTACATGTATTTTGACCCAGCAACTCTTTCTCTCTCTCTCTCTCTCTCTATATATATATATATACACACACACACACACACATATAATACATATATGCATTATATATATATTTTAGTTAATATATAGCTGCTGGGGTAGAAAACAGGATACTCCTATACAGAATTATAGAAGTGAATGAATATAACCTTTTAGGGAGAGGCAATCATATACATCTATCCACATTAAAAATGTACATGTATTTTGACCCAGCAACTCTTTCTCTCTCTCTCTCTCTCTATATATATATATATATACACACACACACACACACATATAATACATATATGCATTATATATATATTTTAGTTCAATCACTCATCTTACCATCACAATGTCCTTGAATATTCTGTAGCCACTTCCTCATCTCCCACTCACTCTAACTTTCAGCGTGCGGCTTATCACCTTTACCCCAGCCCGATTCTATTGAAACTCCTCTGGTGGGAATCGTCAGTAACTACCTAATTGTCACATGCAAAGAAATATTTGAGGTATTTGTCCTATTTGTCCTTGAAATACTTGATGCTGTGGCCCATGCCTTCCTGGATATTATTTCTTCTTTTGGATTCTAAGGCTCTTCACTCTTGCTTTTCTTTATAACTCTGTCTCCTTTGTTCACTCCTCTTTCTTTGATGGAGCCTTCAAAGCTGGTGTTCCCCAAGGATTATGGCTTGCCCTTCTCTTTCTTACTCTACATTATCTCATTAGGTGAACTCAACCTATGGCTGCTTACAGACTCAAGATTCTAAATCAATACTTTCAGCCCAGACACCTCTACTGAACTCTAGAGTCCTATGCCTCCACCAGAATATTCCACTGGCTTTCCAACAATCTCAATAACATGTTTCTTTCTATTCTTTGCCTTGATGAAAGTGCTACCATCTACCTAGTCACCACAGATAATTAGAATCTTAGGAGTCATCTGAGACTCTTCATCTCTCACCTCTCATATTCAATCTGCCAACATATACTATAGATTCTTTGTTATACCTCTCATATCTGTGATATTCCCTATCTCCACTGCTAGTGCATTGATTAATGCCCTTATCATTTATTCAAAGGGTTCTTACCTGGAATTCATGAGCTTTAAGAGATCTGTGAACCATCTGATAGTATATGTGAATTATATGTGTGTATACATATATGTGATTCTATAAAGGGATCTAAGGCCCCAAAAGGTGAAGAACATTTAGCTTTGTCTAATCGTTGATACAATCTCCTAATTATATTCTTCCTACTTCTAGTCTCACCCTTCTGCCCTGTCCTTTATCCTGCTGCCTTGCCTTTCCAAATAATAAATCCAGTCATGGTCCTATTATTTTAAAATGCTGTTAACACCTTACTATTTTAAGATAAAACCCAAACTTCTTTGTAAGGCCCTCTGTGATCTGGCTCCTGCCAACTTCTATGGCCTTTTCTCCCTCAGAGTGCAGGGACAGTGTCTTGCTGTTTTTGTCGCCTCCAGCAAATAATGTAATCCTTGGCTTATAAATGATGACTGAATGACTTTAAAGGAGATACCAGTCTGGTTGTTTATCACCATCAATTTCCTTTCATATATTAAAAGATAAGAGTGGAAAGAGGGTTGGAGAGAGAAAGAGCATCTCAGATAATAGAATGTGATTAGAAATTTTGCTAAGTATAAACAGAATCTTATGAATATCAAATCCTCATTGCAAAGGCCAACAATTCTAAAATAATATGAAATAAAGTGAATGGAGAAATGTTCAACTTTTGATGTGAGCTCAAAAGTTGTAGCTTTCTATTGCCTCCATTGAAATATGAATATTGTAAGATTCATGTCTCCTAGCCTTTGAGTAATGTTAAAAGATGTGCTAGCCTAAAATCTATGCTAGAAAGTAGAATAAAGACATCACTGTGTGGAGTCTAGAAATCAAGTAACTGAAGGTTAGAGAATAGAAAGTAGGAATAAAACAACCAGTTTTTATATTTAAAGTACACAAAAATGAAAGAGGTAGTTCTGATTCTGATATTTTGATATATTATAGGAAAGATAATAACTTTCACAAAATTCCTTCACATATAAATGCTAAAAAATATGGACCCTTCAAGAATGTGTCATTATGTTGCATTTGTGTGTGATCAAACGTTGAAGGCAGGAAAGGAAATGGAGAGAGATGAAAGAAAATGCCATATATGTACCTGAGAGGGAAAAAAGAATTTCTGAAAAATATATCGAGCTCTTGAAAAGGAAGTTTCCTACTTGCTTCAGTGAAATAACAATCTAACATAAAGAAGGCATTATCATTGCGTCATGCAAATATTGACTGACTTGGCTAATCAGGACTGTATATCAACAGCCTCTTTTTCCCTGGAGTCAGCAGTGACAGCTTTGTGTACTCTGCAGTCTCTTGTGCCTGAGCCAACAACTGATAGAGTATTAGATCAAAGCCTTGATACACAGATGCCAGGCAATTTGGTATTAAACAAGCGATAAGAGTACAAAAGAAGTCTCAATGTACTTTCACCACAATTTGAACAGCAAATAGTTAATTAGGTTGATAATAGATGTCAACATTTCATATGATGTCATGGTTCTAGAAGGTGTAACTTCTCTCACCCTGAGATGGAAAACTAAATGATTTTATTTTTAAAAAAGCAAATTTAAATATCATTTCATTATTTATGATTTTTCTCATCTGAAGCATTTGGTTAAACATACTTTTAATCATTTCTTCAAGGTTTTTTTAAATAAAGGGACAGAATGTAATTTTTATCTGCATAATTTAAGTGAGGTGTTTAAAAGATGTGATCAGCCAGTAAAGGTTTGCATTCAATGCAAATAATCAAGGCCTGAATTCATTAAGGAATATGGAGATGTTGCTATTTCCAGATTTTTTTTTAGGTTTCTTATACGTGAGTTATAAAATATCTTGCCCCACTCATTCCAAATAAACAGTGATGTCATGAAATATGAAACAGATCTTTATGACTTTTTATCTAAATGAAAAGTAAAATAACCATAGACTTATTTTCAGCAACTAGATCAAATATCAGAAAAATTGAGTGCATTAAAATTTTCTTTCTATATAAACATACAAACAGGTCAAAAGTATGAAATGTTCTCAAGAATATTTCTTTAGCTAAGAAATACATAAAATTAGTAGACCTTGAATCCTCCCAGGTCTTTAATATTAACTGTAAGGTAAATAATAAATGACTTACCCGTACCAAATGAAGTACTAAACTCTTGGAGCCAAATTTATAAGTTGCATTATTTGTATGTGAGGAGTGGGGAGAAGCCAAAAGCAAAACCTCCACTGTCAAATCAGGTTAGGGGAGATGAAAAAAGTATCATAACAACTACAGACTTGATAGGACTTCACCAATATAAGGAATTATCACTACTTGAGTTGGAACAACCACATAGTAAATCTCTGGAATACTACTTCCCTTTTCCAGATTTTATACTAAAATCAATGTATATTAACAGTGCCATCTACTGCTCTGCAGTAACACTACAGTGTCCCAAAGTGTCCCAATAAATCCAAGGTGGTTATTTTTATTTTTATTGGGACATTATGATTGCAACTGGTCCATGGTGCTATTCTGAGGGCGCTTGAAATATGGTAAGCAATTTATGCCTGAGGTTGCAATTTTTTGAATTTTTCCAATCAGACATTGGTGATGACCTTGAGCAGTAGGATATAAATAACTCCCACACGCTTAGCGTTCCAATAATGGAACACTAGGCATAAGGCATATAGTCATTAACTGCCTTCTTTATTTTTTAAAAAAGGCCAGATTTGCTTCCAGATAGTGATTCATGGGAGCAACAACGTAGTGAAAAAAGTATTGGAGTAAAGGTCAGGAGAGCTGTGTTTTTGTTATTGTTCTACTATTATTTGACCCTGTTTTTCTGTTTAGCCTTCATAATCCTGCCTGGCATAATGTTAACAAGATGATCTTTAGGATTTCTTTCTTACAGAAAAAAAAATCCATCATGTTATCACATGGGATGTGAATTCTCTTCATCATGCTTTTCAAATACTTTTCAAACTTACTAAGGTTTCTTTAGTTGACTGCAGGAATTATTAAGGCTTTCTAACACAAAATAAAAATTATTTAGATAGAAACTAAAATATACAGGCAGTCAGTTTACTTAATCTAGAGAATTCCAGTACCTGGGTAATTTCCATTTGTTTGTGGTCTTGTAGACAGACCTCAAATTCAGCGAGAATGGAAAAGGTTTCCCCCATAAAATTTACATTAACATTTTTTTAACATCATGACCTATGTGCCTCTTGATGTGATGCACTGAGAAGAACACAATCTCACTTAGTGTCGTATTCCTGATAAAAAGGTATAACTGGAATCTTATGAGGAAACATCAGGCAAACTCAAATTAATAGACTTTCTACAAAAAAAAATTGCCCTGTAGTTTTCAAAAATCTCAAAGTTCTGCAGGACAAAGGAGACTAAGCAGGCATGACAATTATTAATAAATGCAATGTGTAATCTTGGATTGAGTCTTGGAGCAGGGGGAAAATTGATATGGAAAACATTGGGACAACTGGCACAATTTAAATATGGACTATTAGATAATAGTATTGAATCAGTATTTACTCTCCTGAATTTGATAAATACATCATGGTGATGTAGAAAACATCATTGTACTTAGGAAATACATTCTGAAGTACTTGGGAGTAAAGGGGCACAACATCTACAACTCGTAAATGTTTCAGAACAAAAATTTTGTGTGTGAGTGTGGAGAGAGAGAATGTGAGCAAATCTTAACAACTGATGAATTTGAGTGAAGGTAAACAGGAGCAGTTTTGTACAATTCTTTCAACTTTTCTGTAGGTTCAAAATTATTTCAAAATGAAAAGATAAAAAATCATAGATACATTTTCTTCTATTTTAAACATAAAATTTAAAGCTGGAAGAGACTAAAGAACACTATTTAGCCCAAGTATTACACTTTATGAGGACACTTTACCCTGAAGGGATTAAGAGGACTTCTTAAGGTCACATAAGCAAAGAAAGAACTCCTAGCTCCTGACTTCCTATCTAATATCCTTTCCAGCAAAACACACTGACTCTGTAAAAAGATTACAACACCGGTGCCGAAGTGCCAGTTCACTAGCAAATACGTTGCTGCCCAAATCTCCCAAGTTCCTCATAGTACAAACAATTCATCCTCAAACACTGCCCAGCTTTCTGGGCATGAAGAGATGACAATGAGAAAGACCTAGACCTCTCCTTCAAGGAACTCAGAGACCATGGAAGAGGTCGCAGTGCACACATAACCCAAACTGGGGTCTTTGATCTGATTCTGAGCCTGAAATTACATGTAAAGGGGTCAACTCTTGGGTTAACTAAACAGTTACAAGTATTTTCTATAGATAGCATGGTTTGTTGGCTTATGTCTTTTGTTACATGATAAAAGATGATGGAGTCAAACGTACAAATGCTGGGGCTCTTAGGATCCAACAGTAATACCCCTTTCCAGACTTGAGGTTTTCTTATACTGCATAAAGCTCATTAGAAGACAAGATGAATGAGTCTATTTTCTACATTAAAGTGCCAGCAATTACAGAGATAGAAAAGAGAGAGGGAGAAAGAAGGGAAAAAAATACATCAAGAAGTAAGGGAGACATAAAGTGAGTCTCTTTAATCCACATACTTCACTGTCTTATCAAACTTATTAAGCAGAAAATTCTAAATTGATAAAATGTTTTTAAATGTGTAAATTTTTGTCATTCTTTTGTCTGTACCATAACTTACATATTTACGTTAGCTATCTCAACCTCTATCGAGGTCTCACTTGTTACTTTCATATTAGCTTATTCATTTAAAAGGCAATAATTGTTAAAGAAAAATAATTGTTTTTCATAATGCTCAAATGTCTGATTAATCTAGTCAAAATGCTCCCAATCAACCAATGTCTTGTCTATATTTGCTTCAGTAGCGCTACCACACCAAGTCACCTAATACTAAACAATTTGAATAACACTCTACTCTCATGATTTTTTCCTCCTGAATTGGCAAAAACTTTAATCAACTTATAAATCAAAGAATGTAAAAGTAGTAGACTGGGTCAGACCTACATTTTCGCCTGCCCAGGGCTCAACCTACAACCAGAAAGCTTGCAATGTGTTGTGGACATGCATGTCTGTGCCCCTAGGGGTTCTCACATCCCAACTTTGTTTCTCATTCACTGAAATATTTCCATCTATAAATATATTGAAAACTGAATAATAGACGTGACAGTGCTATGTAGAATTCCCAGAAACCTCAAGCTACAGCTTCTGAAGTATCTGTTTGTTGAGGGCAACTAGTAGTAGAAGAGATGATCTGTGGTCAAGAGAGTGGATAGTGCATCAGACCACCTTGTACTGAGTCGTGGCTCTGCCATTTACTGCTTTCTATGTCTCGGTTTCCTCATCTGGAAAATGGGGTAATATGGTGACCTAGATCATGAGTCTGGGGCACAGAAGCTGATGAATGAATGTCGGCTATCACTGTGCAAGGTTTACTAACAACTTAGACTTTTCTTTTGCATATGTTTTAGAAGGCCCTTTCATGGACATCAGTGCTTCTTAACATGCTTCTGCATCAGATGCTTGGATTTGTTAAAATGCAGACTCCAGGGCTCTACCCCGGATTGAGTCAGAATCTGGACACAGGAGTTTGAGAACTAGAATATTTTTCATCTACATACAGTTCATTTATTTTGCTGCTTTTTTTGATTTATTTAAAAAATTTCATTGTACAAACACTTAACATGAGATCTACCCTCTTAACATATGTTTAAGTATGCAATGCAACACTATAGGCACAACGTTGCACAGCAGAGCTCTAGAACTTATTTATCTTGCATTACTGAAACCTTATACCCATTGATTAGCAATTTCACATTTCCTTCTCCCCACTTCCCCTGGCAACCACCATTCTGCTCTGTTTCTATGAATTTGACTATTTTTAGATACCTCATAGAAACTGAAGCATAAAATATTTCTCCTTCTGGCTTATTTCGCTTAGCATAAAATAGTGTCCTCAGGTTAGCCATGTGCTATTATAGCATATCATAGGATTTCCTTTGTTTATGGCTGGATAATATTCCACTGTATATACATAACATTTTCTTTACCCATTCATCCATCAAAGGACATTTACATTGTTTTCACCTCTTGGCTATTTGTGAATAGTGCTGTAATGAACATGGAAATGTTAATATCTCTTCAAGATCCTGATTTCAATTCTTTTGGATAAATACCCATTAGTGGGTTTGATGGATCATATCGCAGTTCTACATTTAAATTTTTGAGGAACCTCCATACTGTTTTCCATACTGACTGCACCATTTTGCGTTCTCACCAACAGTGTACAAGGGTTCCAGTTTCTCTGTATCCTTGTCAACACTTGTTGTCTTCTGTCTCTTGATAAGAGCCATTTTAACATGTATGAAGTGATATCTCATTGTCATTTTATTTGTATAAGTGACATTGAGCATGTTTTCATATAGCTTTGGCCATTTGAGTAACTTTTTTGGAACAATGTCTATTCAAGTCCTTAGCCCACTTTTAAAGCAGGTTGTTGTTTTGTGTGGGGGGGGGGCGGGGTGGGTGTGTTTTTTTGTTTTTGTTTTTGTTTTGCTAACGAGTTAGTTTGAGTTTGCTATTGAGTTAGAGTTCCTCATGTGTTTTAGAAATTAACCCTTTATCTGAAATATGATTTGTGAATATTTTCTCTCATTCTATAGGTTGTCTTTTTATTCTGTGGATTGTTTCCTTTGCTGTGAAGAAGCGTTTTAATTTGATATAGTCCCACTTGTCTATTTTTGCATTTTTTGTCTGTGCTTTTGGTGTGATATTCATGAAGTCATTGCCAAGACCAAGGTCATGTAACTTTCCCACTGTGTTTTCTTCTAGTTTTACACTTCATATCTTATATTTGAGTTTTTGATTCATTTTGAGTTTGTGTACAGTGTAACATAAGGGTTCAATTTCATTCTTTTGCATGTGGATATCTGGTTTTCCCAACACCATTTGTTAAACAGACCATCCTTCCCCCATTGTGTATTGTTGGGACCCTTGTCAAAGATCAATTGACTGTATAAGCATGGATTTATTTCTGGGCTTTTATTTGGTTCCATTGGTCTATATGTCCGTCTTTATGCCAGCTCCACACTGTCTTAATTATTATTGCTTTGTAATTTATTTTGAAATCAGGAATTCAGCTTTGTTTTTCCTTCTTAAGATTGTTTTGGCTATTCAGAGTCTTTTGTGGTTCCATATGAATTTTAGAATCGTTTTTTCTATTTCCATAAAAATGTCATTGGGATTTTGATAAGGATTGCTTTCAATTTATAGATCGCTTTGGGTAGTATGGACATTTTTAACTATGTTAAGTCTTCTAATCCATGAGCACAGAATGTCTTTCCATTTGTTTATATCTTTAATTTCTTTCGTCAATGTTTTACAGTTTTCAGTGTATAAGTCTGTCACTCCCTTAGTCAACTTGATTCTTAAGTGTTTTATTCTGTTTGATGTTATTATAAATGGGACTGTTTTCCTTTTCAGATAGCTTGTTGCTAGCATACAGAGATGAAGCTAATTTTTGTCTGTTGATTTTGTATCCTACTACTTTACTGAATTCATTCACTAATTTTAACAGTGTTTTTGGTGAAGTCTTTAGGGTTTTATATATATATAAGATCATGTCATCTGCAAATAAGTAAAATTTTACCTCTTCCTTTTTGACCTTGGGTGTCTTTTGTTTCTTTTTCTTATCTAATTGCTCCAACCAGAACTTCTAGTATTATGAATAGAGTGGTGAGAGTGGGCATCTTTGCCTTGCTCCTAATCTCAGGGGAAAAGCTTTTTTGCCATTGAGTATAATGAGAGTTTGATTCCTAGTTTGTTGAGTTTTTAACATGAAATGGCTTTGAATTTTATCAAATACTTTTTTCTGCACTCATTGAGCTGATAATGATTTTCATCCTTCTTTCTGTTAATGTGGTGTATCACATTAATTGGTGTCATATATTAAACCATTCTTGCATCCCAGGGATTAAACCCACTTCGTCGTGGTATATGATCCTTTTAATGTGCTGTTGAATTTGGTTTGCTAGTATTTTGTTGAGGATGTTTAAACTTGTATTTATTATTTTATTCATTTCTCACTTAAATTTACTGCCTTGCAAACCACAATGCATAATGGTAAGAAGATGAAATGTAAATACATTGTCTTTGCCAAGAAATATGTGTAACATGCCCAAGCCTAAAAGTAATGCTCTAGCTGGCAAACATTTAGATGGTAGACTGATTAAAAGAACATCAGTTATGTCTGTTCCCTAGGTTTCTGAGAAGCCTTGCTTTAGGCTATATTAACAGCTGGTACTTACTACCAAAAATGATGTTCCTCCTCTAATAAGTTGTGTGCTGCCCACAAAGCTAGCCTAAGAAATTTGGCTGGGTGCAGTGGCTCATGCCTGTAATCCTAGCACTTTGGGAATCTGAGGTGGGTGAATAGCTTGAGCTCAGGATTTGGAGACCAGCCTGTGTAACACAGCAAAACCCCCAAAACATACAAAAATTAACCAGGTGTGGTGGCGGTGTGCCTGTAGCCCAGCTACTCAGGAGGCTGAGGTGGGAGAATCACTTGAGCCCTAGGAGGTTGAGGCTGCAGTGAGGTGTAATTATGCCACTGCACTCCAGCTTGGGTGACAGAATGAAATCCTGTCCTCCCACCAAGAAAATGGAGGCTGCAAGTCTCTATTTGAAACAGCTTCAGAACAACATTAGGTACCAAAACCCAGAAGTTCAATATCTGGCTCCTCTGGGGCAATTTTCATGTATCTTACACATATGGTTCATTCATTCAACAAATGTTTTTTGAGCACCTCCTATAGGCTAGGTACTAGTCTTGCAGATGATGGATGCCCTAAATCTATTGGTCAAGCCCCTTTCTGCCACCACATTTGTAAATTCAACCATAGTTCTATATGAAAAGTTTGTGAGAGTGGGGCCTTAAGGAGTTAAGGGTGAAGGAGAGTAGAAGAGCAGCATATTTAAGAAGAAAGCATTTGCAGAACTGAAATAAACTGATATTAAAATCTGTTGTAATAATATATGCTCTCTGGTGAGTTCTCATTCTTTCTCCCTGATCATAAAACAAAGAGAACAGAGATACCTGGTGGTGCATGGAGTTGCACCTACAGAAACTATGATGGGATTCTGCTGATAGCATTCTTGGACAGAAATGAAGAGGAGAGAATGCCAGTGGAAATACGTAACTATGTCCTTTCTAAATTTGACTGTATTCTCCTGCTGGATTTCCCTCATTCAGAAAAACAAAAATTCATGAGACCTTCTTTATTAGTCAGAAACAGTAGTTTATCCACTCCAAATTGTGACTGACAGTGGCACCAAGAGAGATTTGGAGGGATACCTGATGTTGACCTCAAGGGTGAGGAATGAACCCCAAGTGCCCTAAGTTCTTGTTAAAAGAAAGATTTAACTTGTTTATAGAGAATAGTTTGCTTAGTCTACAAGAAATAAACAACATCAGGGTTTTGCTGTTTGCTTGTGATTTTCCCCAGATAAACTCGTTTGTCTGAGTTTAGAGTGCATTGTGTTTGTTCCTTCAAAAACATGAAATTGTGGTGATTTCATTGAAAGGATGATTTAGCTTCCATTTGCCACAAACATTAAGTACTTTTCCTATTTACTTTTTCCAGTTGTATTTTTAGCTGTCACTGCAAATTACCAATGCTGCCAAATAGACTGTATGTACCTTGAAATATAAAGCAGAAACCACAGTTCAGCTAACATAAGGTTCCATGAATTTCAGAAAATACACTGAAGAGGCCCCATTTCCCTCCTATCTCAGTTTCTGAGTTCTTGTGACTTATCTGTCCTGGAATTAATAACCAAATTGCAGAAGGGCATGCTGCACTAACTCTTGTTTGGAAGTAAGAGGGATGGAGACTATATAAAAGAAATGCCAATTTCATCAATGATTTACCAAATTATTCTGTCAGGTGCTATTTGTAATCCAGACCACCTCTGTGCTCTGAATTAAGCCTATAGTTTGTTTACCTCTCCAAACTCATACATGAGTCTTTATCTGGCATCAATTTCATGCTTTCCTCTGTACAAATTGGCAGCCAGTGCTTATCCTCATCACCACATGGTATGTCACAGAATGATTTCTTGACATATGGCAGCTTCAGCTATATTTGTTCCTCTTGTTTCATTATTTTTCTCTAGGGGATATGTTTCACCTCCATACAATCCCAGTTTGCTCATTTCTATACTAACGGCTCCAAAGTATTTAGTGGGATTTTCATTCATACATAGCACAATCTGATTTTGTGAGAAGGGTATAGGAGACAAATAGGATCTCATTAGATAATACAATAAAATTATGAGACTGTATTTCCACATTAAAAAGGTGTCTCCCCTTCATATCAACAAAATGAGATATTCTAAAAGTTACATTAGAAAAATTAAAGAAACTGGCAATTTAATAAGTCAAATGGAAAGATTTGGTTGAAACCCTTCACCAACGAACTTTGACATGGTCTTCAGGTACACAGCTGGCAGGATGTGGGCTAGAGACTGGTTATTAGCTGAGCATTGCCAGTGATGGTGGAGAATATAATTGACTTGCTTATGCAAGTCACCATCTTCCCCAGTTTTTAGCAATCAAATCATACCGATTCACCCAGAGCCCAACTCTAATCCCTCTTCTCCATGATACCTTCCTCGATTACCCCAAGCAACATGATTTTTCCTTTCTTTGCATTTCAGTTTTGTTGGCATCTGTTTGTAAAGGGTCCACATACTTAGGAGATGCCTACAGGAAACCAACACCAAAGAGGTTCTGAGATATAGTGCCAGGCAGAAATATGGCTGCATGGAAGTCCCCACTCTAAGCAAAATTGCAACATGTGTCATTATTTTTAATCCTAGGAGTTAAGCCTCCACTATGGAGAATAGAAAGCTATGGTAATGAATGTGTTTACAGGCTACAATTTTTGAATCCCAAAGAACTATAGTTTAGCTATGAATCTGCATAGCTGACTTGGTTTCTTTTCCTCTGTCCCATCAAGAATAACTCCTTTTCTGGTCTATTTAGAAATCTTACTTTCTCCCTTATTATATCCTTCCCCTATTTCATCTCCAGGGAAGAAGACTAAAGGGGGGCTATGATCATCTTCTCTTCTAATCTATAGAGCTTAGGGTTATTTTGTCAAGTCCTCATGGAGGACTAGTATACTTTTATATATTTTTACATATTCATACTTTTATATATTTCTTTATTGGGGCCTGCATACAACAGAAGCATGCCCCCATGGATTTTGGGGGGGGAAGTGGGGTGAAAATGTCAAAAGACTGATGATAAACTGAGATTCCCTTGCCTGGGATACTAAAAAATAAGAAGGTAATTTATAATAAACTTTTACATTTAGATCATTGTTGTCTATCAGTATTAAGTCTGGATCAGAAAGAAATCAGCTGAAATGGTAGAATAAGAAATGGAATTCATTTATTTAATTTTAACTTTTATTTTAGATTCATGGGGTGCATGTGCAGGTTTGTTACACGGCTATATTGCATGATGCTGAGATGTTGGGGTATGAATGATCCCATCACCTAGGTAGTGAGCATATGAACCTAATATGTAGTTTTTCAACCCTTGCTCCCCTCTGCCGCTCCGCCCCTCCACCCCTCCATCCCTCCATCCCTTCCCCCTCCATCCCTTCCCCCCTCCATCCCTTCCCCCCTCCATCCCTTCTCCCCTCCATCCCTTCCTCCTCCCGCTTCTAGTAGTCCCCAATGTCTTTTGTTCCCATCTCTATGTCTATGTGTAACCAATGCTTAGCTCCCATTTATAAGTGAGAACATGTGATATTTGGTTTTCTGTTCATGTTAGGTCACTTAGGATAATGGCATTCAGCCACATCCATGTTGCTGCAAAGGACATGATTTTCTTCTTTTTATGGTTGTGTAGTATTCCATGGTGTGAATGTACCACGTTTTCTTTATCAAATCCACCATCAATGGGCACCTAGGTTGATTGCATGTCTTTGCTATTGTGAATACTGCTACAATGAACACATGAGGGCATGTGTCCTTTTGGTAGAACAATTTATTTTCTTTTGGATATTTACCCAGGAAGGGGATAGATGGGTCAAATGGTAGTTCTGCCTTGAGTTCTTTAAGAACTCTCTAAACTGCTTTCTATGGCAGCTGAATTAATTTACATTCCCACCAATAGTGTGTAAGTGTTCACTTTTTTCTGTAGCTTTGCCAGCATCCATTGTTTTTTTTAAGACATTTTCAAAATAGCCATTCTAAGTGAGATGGTATGTCATTGTGGTTTTGACTTGCATTTCTCTGATTAGCGATGTTGAGCATTTTTCATATGTTTGTTGGCCACTTGTATGTCTTATTTTGAGAAGTGTGTCTTCATGTCTTTCACCCACTTTTTAATGGGGTTATTTGTTGCTTGTTCAGTTAAGTTCCTATATAGATTCTAGATATTACACCTTTGACTGACACATAGTTTGTGAACATCTTCTCCCATTCTGTAGGTTGTCTGTGTACTCTGTTGATAGTTTATTTTGCTGTGCAGATGCTCTTTAGTTTCTTTAGGTCAGAAATTGAATTTAGATTAAAAAATTTTTTCAGAGCTGAAATAGAAACAAATTCCCCAAGAATGTAGAAACTTCTTCATTATCGGTGTTCAACACAGTGGGTTTTCATTTGTTGGATATGGTTTAAATGGGGCAGAGTAACGTGTAAGACAACATTTTAAGATTAAAATCTATGACAAACTTAATCAGAACTTTAACATCTAGTACATCATGATCACAATACTCTATCTAAAGCTGAGATTAGGAGTGAAAGCATAATAGACATAACTTCTTCCCAATCAGCATTAGTCTATATCAAGGCTGTGATGTTGATCTAACTGGGAGTTTCAGCTGATTCTATCTTTATCAAGTTGAACACTAGTACCTTCTATTAGTTATTACGTAGCTATTTTAAAATATGCTTTCTACAAGGCAGAAAGCAAAAGAGAATGCTTTTGAATATATGTATGTGAAATTCTTTTGGATACCAACCAAATGCCCATTTTCATGTAACGTGAAATGTATCATAGCATGGTCATAATAAGCAAATGCAATGAGTAAATCAGAAGAGAAAAAAATGAATGATATAAGGCAAATATGCAAAAAATTTCAAATGATGGCTTTTAAATAAACTTAGCCAATAATTAGATTCAACATTTTAAAAATGTATATCATTATGAATTAGCAAATACTTTGAAAAATCTCTGGCTTTTATGATTTCCTGTGATTACAAAAGCAATAAAGTATATTGCAAAACTTTTGAAGAATAAAGTACAACAAATATAATAAAAATCATTTTTATCCCCACTATCCAAAGATAAATACTGTTAAGATGTTAGAATCAATTTCCTCCCAGTTTTTTCTTTCTTTTTTTCCCATGATATAAACTTTCACATCATTACATTTCCTCCTTAAACATTATTTTTAATGTCTACAAAACGTTCCATCAAAGAGATGCACTACAAAATATTTCTTCTTTTATTGTTGCTGGAGATTTCAGTCAAGCCTCACGAAGAGTCGGGAGACAGAAGGCTCCCTACCTAGGTTAGGCAGACAGACATTTAATACATGGACTAAGGAGCTGATAAAATTGTATAGGTTGTTGCAAAAGTAATTGTGGTTTTTGCCGTTGAGAATAATGGCAAAAACCACAGTCACTTTTGCACCACCCTAATAAATGGTTTGGAAGAGTAGATGCTAGGCTGCATCCCAGAAATGATTCCTGGGACACCACACAGAAGTGATAGACGTAGGGCAGCCGGAGACCCTTGACGAGACTGCTGACTTCAAGAACACACTGCCATACATAGCTGTGAGCCAAGAAGCAGGGCCATTGCTACCACTGCTACGGTCTCTCTTGATACTCCCCAAAAAAGTAATGGACACTGGACTGCTTCTTCAGGAAAATCCAGCATTGCCCACCACCACGTTTGTCATCAGAAAAAAAAAACAAAACAAAACAAGAAAAACCTCGGTTAATAGGAAGATATCCTCTGCTTCACTTTTACCTCTTAAATATCATGAGTGCATCTAGTGAGGGGAATCTAATTTGCATGTGGATCCTATATGTAGGGTGGTGTCGGTTTTAGCTTTCCAGCCTCTGCAGAACAGAGGGGCCAGCAAGAACAAGGTTGGAGGATGCTGACTGAACCTGATTCACTGAGTCCACCACAACTATTGTCAATAAGGCTGTGGGGGAATGTCTTTGACATGGATCTTTGTCTGCATTACTGTTTACTTCCTTAGGATAGATTTCTGAAAGTGAAACTACTTAAGCAAAAGAATAGAAACTTTTAAAGTGCTTGATTTCTTTATAGATTGCCAAGCTACTTCCCTGAATAATCATATCACTATATACACAATATATAGTAAGCAAAATGTGAAAATGAAAATCTCATCCTACCCATACCAGTATTGACTGTTGAGTCTTTTAAAACAAATCTTATTGACATTAATATTTTTAAAAGTCAGTATTTCTCCATATGAGAATCAACAATAACACTGCAAGGTAAATCGTTATTTCTAAATATATTCAAAATGAAATCTACACCAACTCTTCAATGAAGGTCTCCAGATTCAAGACCACCATCAATGGTGGAATCTGATTATAACAGTCTGGTTATCCCTGTGTTAGTAAGAAAAACAAAGAATCTCTCTAGGATATCCAAGGGCCTTTTATATTATGCATGCCCCTAAAGATCCATTACAGATGAAGTCCTCAACAACAACATAGCCAATCATATTGTTTGTCCTCAAAAGAGGCACTTGACAGAGAGCCTGTGCAGGCCCTCTGAAGTGAAAGGACCTTGGTGTGTGGTGGAAGCAGAGGCTCTGCAGTAACAGTGATGGCTGAGGCAAAAGGCTAGTGATGGGATACAGGTATTTGAAGCTGATTTTCTCACTAAAAACCAGTGGCAGTGTGAAGGTTTCCTGTCATTTCCATCAGTACCTCTAAGTCACACCTATTAGGCAAATGATTTAAATAAAACTTGTCTCTTTTTAGACAAATACAGCTTCAAGGCAAGTCCTGGTTGCTCCATATGTGTTCAGGCTGTGGCCCCTAATCCCTTCCTATATACAAATCCTGGAATTGTCACTCTTGGCACTTTTAGCACTTCTATATCTTTTAGAGTAAAAGTTAAAAAGCTTTCCTAAAGAATCTCCAGCCCTAGCTGGGTTCTAATAACTCCAGCTCTATGCAGTTCATAAAGCTAACACCATTGTTCTGAAAAATGATCATAATCATTACCTCTGTGTAGAGATGGTTCATTTCATTCCATGAAAGCCCCTCAGGCTACTTGAAAGGAAGAGGCTCATAAAGACAATCACTTAAGTCTGCTCCAGAGGTAGTGCTGCACCTGCTGCTTATCGCTGTGAACTTCAGAGTTCATGTTCTCTTTTTTCCTCCCCACCCCTGCCCTTCTCTCCCTTCCCCCTCCCCCTCCCCCTCCCCTCTCTCTCTCCCCTCTCTCTCTCCCCTCTGTACCATTCTTCTTCTCTTGGCTTCTACACTCTCTTCTCCTCTTGCTGCTCATTGGCTAATCCCTCTATCAGATGTCCACTTCTGGACCAATTAGTGGTCACTCCTTTAAAAAAAAATGGTGAGGCATTGCTTCTGAGCTGAGGGCTTGCAGAAGGTGGTTGAGGTAGAACAGTAGTTCTCAAATTATGCCCTGGTCCAGCAACTGCAGCAGCATCTGGGAACTTACTAGAAAAACAAATTATTAGGCCCTACAAAAGACCTTTGAATCAGAAACTCTGGGATTGAGGCCTAATCATCTGTGCTTGAATCAGTCATCCAGGTGATTCTTAGGCCCACCAAAGTTTGAGAACTACTGAACTAGAAGATATAGGTGTGAGTGGCATGATGATAGTAGATACACATGGTATGGTATCCCCGGGGAAAATAATTTGGTTTGGATTCTATGATCAGGCGAGTGAGTCCAGGCAAAGACATTTTGTAAGGGAAGAACAACATGCCCCAAATTATGGGACTCCATGTACTTCTGGGCAACACATTCTTCTTGTAAAAAAAAAAAAAAAAAAAAAAATTTGCATTCAAGGGCCAATACCAGCAGCAGCGCAAAAGCCAGAACAGGTTCAGGATAATATGCTAATGTGGAGTTCCATTTTTACAACTTGTAAAAGGATATAGTATTGGGCTTTTTCAAAGGGAGATTATAGCTGTCTTTAACCCTTGAACTCCTCTCTGCCTGATATGGTAGAAAGAGTCTCAGAGTGGGAGGCAGAGGAGCTCAGCCTTGCTGTTGAAGGCAGGGCTATGTCATGTTATGATCTTGGGCAAATTGGGACCTCAGTTTCCTCATTTGTAAAATGAGTGTTGACTTCATCTTCTCTCAGGTCACATTCAGTTCTAAAATTTCTTCATCATCTTATGTGACTTTTTGACATGGACCTAAAAACTACCTTGATAGTTTCTGCCACCCTTCAGATTTGTGATTTTAAATAGGGGATGGAGCCCTCCAAGTGGACATCAGGGCATAGGTTGTAAAGAGTTCCTTTTGTGTGAAACCATAAAGATCAGAAGAAAAAGAAAAGCAGGACAAAGTGGTATCAGGAAAAGAATGACTAGATGGTAATTTGAGTCTGCGGTAGGGACCGAAGGAGAGAGAAAAAAGAAATTGCAAACATAAGAACTCTGAATCTGGGCTTTAGAGGTAGAGTACCAACTCCCCAGTAAATGAGCCTGGTTGGAGATTCCCTTGGGCAAAGCCTGGAGACACCAACAGAACATGGAAGGAAGGAGCCTGCAGGAGAGGAGCAACATAATGGAGTGAAAAACACATACAAATCAAGCATTGACTATTTCTGTTCTAGCAAAGCAAATGGTTGATTGAGAAGTTCTTTGAGACTGTGCCTCCTTTCAGAAAATGAGAAGTCAAGGTTAAAATGAAGGCAAGTAACATTTCTAGCACTGTTCCTTGCACAAAGTATCCTCTTCCTCCTCCCAACCCCACAAAACAGCAACTTGTCCAAGGCCACAAGACTGAACGAGGATCCAGTGCCAGCCTCAGGACTCTCAGAACTTCTTTCCAACAGCACCAGCCTATACCCATTTTACTTTCCATGCTATTATCCACTTGACTCAAAACATCCTGATTTAACCCTGTTTTGGTTTAAAACACATACAAATTCAACCTTACTGGTACAATCTAAAGCAGTAATGCAAATACTGGCTTCCTAAGGAGAAAACAAATCATATATCTATCTCATTGTCATAACTGTCCATTGTAGGAAGAAGTACATTAATGTTTGTTTATATCAAGGTTTAAGATGACTTCTTCAAAGGCTGAATTTTCTCTGAGAAGTTTACTTGGATTAGCAATTCTAAAAAGTTGTTATGCATTTATTTTAATCTCTTGCCTGAGAGAATAATTTCTGCACAGATAAAAGCATAAGTGAAAAGCAGCTATTGTGTATTCACAGTAGCATATTTTTAAACCTTGTCCTATTAAGAAAGAAAAGATAACAAAATGTGCCCTAAGAATCAAGGTCCCTACTTTATATTACCAGAAGTTATGCCATTAAATCAAGGCATGCTGGGTGGCAACTTTTCTCCTAATGTATGTACAATTTTATAGGTTCCTTCACTACAGAGCAAAAATGCACAAGTACAGTGTGGCTTCTGAAGTCTATAATTCTTTAATAGCTTTTCTTTCTCATGTTTCTCTCCCTGTTCAGTAAATGGTTCATTTTAGATTGAAAGTCAAAGATAATTGAGCATGAAAGCACTGACTTAGTGTTCCTTCTTAAAGGGTTAAATGGCCAATAAATAGGCAGCAAGTCAAAATGTGTGAGATAGGGGAAGGAGATGCTGGCCTGTATCTTAGCATTTTCCATTTTATGGGAAATTGACTGTACATCTGGTGACCTCTGAACCAAAAGCATTGCTAATATATGATGTTGAAAACCAGACCCTGACAAAGGAGGCACGATCTCTTTCTCGTCTCTTTCTCTTAAGGGGGTGATGGGGAACTGAGATAGGTTTGATACTGAACAACAAGGATGAGTAAAGGATGAATAAACAAAAAAGGCCAAAAGGGCTTTCAGATGAAGACAGAGATCCAATATGTCTATTTCTGCTTGGAAATAGCATGGCTCAAGTGATATTTCCTAAACTTAGTTGGAAAAACTGGCTAAATTAAAAGAATAAAGAGGTATAAATTTGATACAAGAGAAGGAAAGAGTAGTGTAGGTAGGAAAAATGACAGAGAATGAAGTAAGAGAAAAGAGCTAGACATTCCTACTGAAGAAGAGGAATTGCCAAGGTTTTCAAATGAGTGAGATCACGTTTATCTTTAAACTTCCCCATCTGTCAAATGAAATTTGAAGAATCGTGGCAAACATTTCCAAAGATGGCCTCTAAAACAGCAGATTTGAAAAATGACTTCCTATCAAAACCAAACACCTAACGGGGTTTCACTTTTCTAACATCTAGAGATCATTCTTCTGGGTAGAATGTTCAGCTCTAACCAACCCAGAGCTACAGATGTCTGAGAGCTGAAAAGGCTCCAAGAAGCAAGCTGACAGCCAGCCTTAGCAAAGGCAGCAGTGTTGATGTCCAACCTTCAGCGGGACAGGTTACCCGCCAGGCCAGACCAGTCCTTAAAGAGATACAGGTGTTCAGTGCAAGAGGAAGGGGAAAAAAAATCACTGAAAGTAGAAATGGGGAGTTTGGGCTTTGTGTTTAATTATTTATCCGTAAAGCCCCAAGAACTGACATGAGAATGCTTTTGCTTTGCTCTCCTTATATATTAACAGTACTCTTTACTCTTTTAGCCACATTCTTTAATGAAAAAAGAAATAGGAACTAGAGAATTCAAGAGAAGAATTTTGACTGTCAACATTTTTCAAACACAGACCAGTGCTGTTTTTTTCACCTGTGCCCAGCTGAATCCTGTCTGTGTTCTGAAAATGAATGAACAACCAGGCTTGGGTACTGTAACACACAAAGGGAAGTTATGAGCCCTGGGATCCTCTTTAGTTCCATTCTTGTCTTTGGTTCTGTTCTTTGTACCTATCATTATATTAAAGATTCTATCCCTTAATTTCTCCACTGGAAAAAAATATGGTGTCATTCCCTACTCTGCCTAACTTACAGAGATGTGAGATTTAGGGAGCCATCACTCACAAATGCCTTGGAGTTCTTGATAAAAAGGTACTGAATAAATTCAATATTACTGTTAGTGTTTTCATTGTACATATTTTTCCTTTGAGCCTATGGATAACATATATTTATTGTTGCTTTAGGTTAACAGCAGCTTTGTCCTTTTTTCCCTCCCTCCTAGCACCCATTACAGTAATAAAATGCCTACGTATTTTCAATCTTTTTCCTACCAGTTGCCATTAGGCTATGCAGGCTTATAAAAGTATCAGAATTAGATAGAACTATCAAATACATTAACCCATTAATGGAAATAAATAAGATTATGGCAATCAGCTTCTTCATCTCTGACTCATAAAATAGTTTTTCAGAATAATATGCTGATTGTAGATACCTGAAAAATATGGATTTTTTTTGGCACAGTTTCCTGAAACATCTGTCTTTTGGAATTTGGTTCAGAAAATCTAGATTCTTCTGTTCTACATGAGACAATATATTCATCCCTGAAGTCTCCAGTTTTTGAAGATTACAATGTTAGCCATAAAGGTTTTACTAAGCATGAAAAGTACCCATGCACCTCCATTGGAAGAAATTGGACCAATTTCAGTTGCCAGGTAAAAGTGAATGCACACCGATATCAAATACCAGTTTGCAACCCCCAGAGGGCCAGTTTCTCAGTGCTGGTCTCTTGAAACACATTCAGCAGAATCTCCAGGGGAGCTAGTTAAGAGGCAGGTACCTGTTGCCCCCAACTCCACCAGACCTTCTGAATTCAAAACTGTGTTGCGGTTTAGGTTACCAACTTTAACAAATAAAAATATAACACAAATATTAATAAACACACAAACAAGCTCTAGTTGGGGCCTAGGAGTCTATACTTTGACAAGCACCCCAGGTGACAAGCACACCAAAATTGGAAAGTCACTGACCTAGAAAATGTGGATTCAAATCACAGTGAACCATCACAACACACCATCCAGGATGGCTAAAATTATAAAGGACCAATGACACTAAATGCTGGTGAGGATGTAGAATCACTGGAATTCTCATACATTGGGAGTGTGTGAAATGGTATAAGCACTTTGAAAAAAAGGGCTGCAAAGTTCTTATAAAAATAACATAGACTCATATAACTCAACAATTCCACTCCCAAGTAATGACCCAAGAGAAATGAAAACATTTCATTCACACAAAGATGTGTACAAGAACGTCTATAGCAGCTTTATTCACGATAGCCCCAAACTGAAAACTCCTGTATTTGCCAATAGCAGAATGGATCAACAAACTGTCATATATGTATTCAACAGGAATACTTGCAATAAAAGGAATGAATTATATATGCAACAACAGGGATGAATCTCAAAAACATACTGAGAGAAAAAAGCCTTATTTGAGAGTATATATTATATGATTCCATTTGTGTGAAGTTCTAGAACAAGCAGAACTGTTCTATAGTGGAAAAAAATTAGAATAGCAGTTTCCTCTGGTGGGGAGGAGGTGGGAATTAAGTGGGAAGAGGTATAAGATAACTTCATTGGGTTTTGGTAGTGGTCTGTATCTATTTTTTTTTTTTTTTTTTTTTGAAACAGGGTCTCACTCTGTTACCCAGGCTGGAGCTCAGTGGCTCAATCTCGGCTTACTGCAACCTCCGCCTCCCAGGCTCAAGCAATTCTCCTGCCTTAGCCTCCTAAGTAGCTAGAACCACAGGCACGTGCCACCATACCTGGCTAATTTTGTTGTGTTTTTAGTAGAGATGGGATTTTCACCATGTTGCCCAGGCTGGTCTCAAATTCCTAAGTTTAAGCGACTCACTTTGTTCTTTGAAAATTTTACTTTAAAAGAAAAAAGTAAATCAATATTCAACTCTATGATGTACATACTGAACTATTTAAGAAATGCACTGATGTCTAAAACCTACTTTTGTTTGTTTTAACTTTTTTATTGTGGTAAAATATGACAGAATTTACTATATTAATCATTTTTAAATGTACAGTTCAGTGGTATTAAGTACATTCATATTGTTGTGCAGCCATCACCACCTATCTCTGGAACATTTTCATCTTCTAAACTACAATTTCATGCCTGTTAAACAACAACTCCTCATTTTCTCCTCCCCATGGCAACCTTCTATTTTCTTTTTTTTCCTAAATCTTTCATTTTAGGTTGAGGGATAATGTGCACGTTTGTTATAGAGGTAAATTGCATGTCATGGGGGTTTGGTGTATAGATTATTTTGCCACCCAGGTAATAAGCACAGTTACCCAACAGGTAGTTTTTCTGTTTTCACCCTCCTGCCTCCAACCTCAAGCAGGTCCCTTTGTCTGTTTTTCCTTCTGTGTCCAGATGTATTCAGTGCGAAAACCTACTTTTAAATGCATAAAAAATAAGATGGATGGGGGTTGGAGATTTTTACACACACACACTAAAATGTTAATGGTAGGACCTAGATGGTGAGTATATGACAGTTTACCACAACTTTTTAACCTTCGGTATATTTGAAGTTTTCAAAATTAAATGCTGGGGTGGGGGTGGGGGAATCGCTGACATAGAGGAACAAGAATTTTCTGACTGAGTACACTAATTTTGAAGAGGCTGCTTCTCTCTCTACCTTTAGGCATCTCTCACCAACACTGCCCAGGAGAAGGAATCATTCTGATCCCCCTCAGCACCTCAAGGCACCTACACAGATCAGGGAAGCTCAGACTTACCCTCTAAGGGAAGACTTCTCCTCACCACCCTCTCCTGAACACTAACTTCCAGTCTCCTTTGCCTCATTGACTTGAACTTACAGCACTCCTTTTGTCTTCTACTGAGGAACTTTTTTTTTTCTCTTTCCACTTTGTAAGTCATAAGATAAGTGTTCCTCAAACACTAGAGCCATCAGCTTTAGCACAGTGACCAGCTTGCTTTTAACACATATATGAACGGCGCCTGCTCCAGGAGAGATGGCAAACCGTGCACACTGCAGCTTGGGCTTCCATGGCACTTAACTCTTGATCCCCAAGTAGGATCACAGCCTGGAGGTGGCTTGGTCGTTCTCTCAGACAATCACTCAGAAAATTGTTTTGACTAATCACCTTCATACTGGCTCTGACTGACCAACCACCCTTTGTACTGGCCACACTGATAAACCCACGGAGGGGATGAGACTTTAAATCCCGTTTGAGAATTGTCTTTCCTGGTTTCTCTCTTTAAGATTATGGTTAAGGCCGGGTACAGTGCCTCACGCCTATAATCTCAGGACTTTGGGAGGCCAAGGTGGGTGGATCACTTGAGGTCAGGAGTTTGAGACCAGCCTGGCCAACATGGTGAAACCCCGTCCCTACTAAAAATGCAAAAATTAGCCTGATGTGGTGATGCACACCTGTGGTCCCAGCTACTCAGGTGGCTGAGGAAGAATAGCTTGAACTGAGAAGGAGGTTGCAGTGAGCTGAGATCACATGACTGCATTCCGGACTCCAGGCTGGGTGACAGAGTGAGTGAGACTCTGTCTCAAAAAAAAAAAAAAAAAAAAAGGCTCAATTAGCTGGCAATTGCCAGCAAAGCACAATACAGCCTCACTCTAACAGCCACACCATGGTGACTTATTAAGCAAAGAGGGTTCCTGGATTCTTCCTGAATCAGACCCAGCCAGGTCTGTTTGTTTACCTGAGGTTCTAATCTCTCAATGTGGGCTGAAAGATTTTTTTAGCAGGTAGGAGCTAGAAAAAGTGTAACTGTACAACAAGGGCTGCTGAAGGTCAAGTTAATGCTTTTGTATTTTTGGAGGATGTAGCCCTGGTTAAGAGAGGTTAGCACAGAGGGTAGTCTTATTTGAAAGCTTTCTCATTTTCTGCTTGCATTTGCAACATTTACACTCTAGCTTTCCAGCTAATTGCAAAAGCATTACGTGCTTGATACAGAATACTGGGAAAACACAGAAGAACACAAAGCAAAAATAATAAAATTCCCCTATCATTCCACCACTCAAGATAAGCATGTCTTTGACATATGTCATTTTGCCTTTATTTGGACTATTTTGATTACTGCTATGCACTACCCAGTTCTTTATTATTATTATTATTATTACACTTTAAGTTCTAGGGTACATGTGCACAACGTGCAGGTTTGTTACATATGTATACATGTGCCATGTTGGTGTGCTGTACCCATTAACTCGTCATT
>NW_012113030.1:1399915-1409775 GCF_000951035.1 Colobus angolensis palliatus | reverse complement strand
GAATACCTTTGATTTCTTTCTCTTGCCTGATTGCCCTAGCCAGAACTTCCAAGACTATTTTGAATAGGAGTGGTGAGAGAGGGCATCCCTGTCTTGTGCACTACCCAGTTCTACACGTAAGAATGAACTACTTGCTTTTATTATTTCCTGTTCAGAAAGTAGTCAAGGCAATTTAAGTTCCCAAACTGAGTATGTGCATGATTTTTATTGATTATAAAAGTAGTATAAAACTTTGTAAAAGATTCAAATAATTGAGAAATATACTGGCAGAAAAGCACATCTCGCACAGTCCCACTCTATAGTGACATCATTAACAGATTGACAAATAGCTTTTCAGTTATTTCTGTTTATAAAACTACATGATTTTTATAAAAATGAGATTGTGATGTATATATGGTTCTGTGATGAGCCTGTGAATGGACATTAGATTATTTTAAATTCCCGGCTATTACAAATCTGCAATGACTATCTTTCAGCCAAATTAAATTGCAAGTTACAAATACATTATTAGTCAGAATCCTATTGGTTCTCCAGAGAGTCACAACCAATAAGATATAGATATATGAGAAGGAAATTACTAGAGGAATTGGCTCACATAATTATGGAGACTGTGAAGTCCCACAATAGGCCATCTGCAGGCTAGAGAACCAGGAAGTCTGTTAGCATGGCTCAGTCCAAGTCTGGAGGCCTGAGAACCAGAGAAGTTGATGGTGTAACTCTGGGTGTCAGACCAAAGGCCTGTGAACCTGCGAGGCCACTGATGCCAGTCCCAGAGTCTAAAAGCTGGAGAATGTAGAGTTCTAGTGTCCATGGCAAGGAGAAGAATGATATTCTAGCTCCAGAAGAGAGAATAAATTTGCCTTTTTTCTGCCCTTTCATTCTAAGTGGGTCTTTAGCCAACTGGATGGTGGGGGCCCACATTGGGTGAGAGCGGATCTTCCTTACTCAAGCTACTGATTCAAACATCAGTCTCATCTGGAAACACCCTTGCAGTCACATCCTGAAATAATTATTTACTGACTATCTAGCCATCCTTTAATCCAGTCCAGTGGGCACCTAAAATTAACCATTGCAACCAGTCTGAGTAGATACATCTGCACATATATCAGATCTGCTATAACAATCAACCTCGACATCTCAGTTTCCTAAGACAAAATAGTTTAGAGCTTGGTCACATCACAGTCTGATACAGGTTTCAAGCAATGATGATGGTGGGCTCTGATACACATATTCATTCAGGGACTCTCCCATCTCGTGACTCCATTCTCCTTTTGGCCCTTGCCTTCCTCTGCCTTCTACCTGGGGAAAATCAAAAGGGCACAGAGAAGTCCCACACATGCACTCGCAGTCACCTCAGCCTGGAGATGACCTGCATCACTTCCATTCACATTCCACGGGAATAATTGGTCACATGGCTTTATCTATATACAAGTCCAGGTGCACACCCAGAAAAGAGCACAGGCACTGGGCAACACTAACAGCTTTAGTATTTTAATGGCTTTATTTTCTACACTTGAAACTAATCAATGATCAACGTAAAAACTTGGAAAACAATAGAAAAAAGGAAAATCTCTGGCAATCTCACATTCAAAGATATCACTGTAAATATTTGGTGTACGCATGTTCTTATAAGTGGGAGTTGAACAATGAGAACACATGGACACGGGGAGGGGAACATCACACACTGGGGCCTGTCGGGGGCTGGGAGGCTAAGAGAGAGACGGATAGCGTTAGGAGAAATACCTAATGTAGATGATGGGTTGATGGGTGCAGCAAACCACCATGGCACGTGTATACCTATATAGCCTGCAAGTTCTGCACATGTATCCCAGAACTTAAAGTATAATAAAAAAAGTAATGAAAAAATATATACTATCTTTGTACATGTGATTTAATTAAAATTTACATATTTAAAAGCAATAAATCTGCAGCTGCTTCTTGATTTAAAAAAAATTTGATGTATATCTCTTTGCCTATTTTTTACCACTATCCTGCAAGACTATCCTGCTGAAAAGACGTACACTGTTATCCATCCACCATTTTACATTGCTACGTGTCCCAGAAGAGTCTTAAGGCAATTAGACTAAGTATATGCTATGAATAAATTTCTTTTTAAATTTTAACAGCTTTAAATGACTTTTTTTTAAACCTAAATAATATTTATCACATTGTGGAAATATACAGAAAAATATAATTCAACTAACAATGTACAGGAAAGGAAAGTCGTAAGTAGAAATTTTTGTCATTTGGAGATATTGTAAGAACTGGGAGAAAGTAAATCCAAAACAAGACATGTGCATGCGACTTCACTATATTGAACAACTTATCCTCAGTAGGACAAAAGTTTTTCTTTGTTCTGACTCCAAAAACCTTATTACAAGCCTTTTATTGTTAAGTACTATTTCATATCTATTTTTAAATGGCACAATGTATACAAACACAAATAGATATCTAACAAGGCCATGTTGACATTTATTAGGTGATTACATCTAAAAGTAGTCATACATTCTTTATATATTTGTACTACATGCCTTGTGTCTGTATCCTTGCAAATTTTTATACTATCTCCAGGTATTTTATTTTATGGAATATTGCCATACGATATATTTCCCTTTCTCAGTGTCCTCAGGAACCCCTGAAATACAAAAGCACTCTTAACACAGTTGTTTTTTTAATTGGCAAAATAATGGAACTTAGAATATTAGAATATTGTAATATCGGAAGTTCCATTTATTACACTGATTACACAGTGTAGAATAACACTGAGGATGTAGATGTCATGCAGTCAAGTCTCAGTCTGCAAAGCCCATTCCCCTCCCTCCCGGGGCCATCATGGTCCTGAGTGGAATCCTAAGGTGACACCTGGAATGTGCTTGCCCCTGAGAGCAGCCTTTTGGCTCCCCAGGCCTCAGCTGCATTCCTGGAATATGAGAAGTTGCTTGGAATTCCTTCTCCATAGCCTCAGTTGAACCTGTGTCTCTCTCTCTGGATTATGGCTCTGCTCCTAGGTTACTTCACTTTAGAATAGCTTTCTTTTCTAGGTTTTTGTTTTTTGTTTTTGAGAGGGAGTCTTGTTCTGTCGTCCAGGCTGGAGTGCAATAGTGCGATCACGACTCAACCTCCCAGGCTCAGGTGATCCTCCCACAGCCTCTGGAGTAGTTGGGACTAGAGGTATGCACCACCATCCTGGCCAGTTTCTTATTTTTAGTAGAGAGAGGGTCTCTCGATGTTACCCAGCCTTGTCTTGAACTTCTGGCCTCAAGTGATCCTCCTGCCTTGGCCTCCCAAAGGACTGGGTTACAGGTATGAGCCACCAGACCTTGCTTATTTTCCAGGTTTTGAGAAGCTGCAAGTTAGATAATTATTGCTGCCTGTCTAACCTACTCTCTTCCATACATTGCGGAGGTCACTGGAAGAAACAGAAACCACAAACTCTTTTTCTTCTATCTCTAACTTTTCCTGCCTCATCTAGAATCACCACTCTTGACAACAGGGCCCTCCATTTTTGTCTATCACCTTATTAAATCTTCTGTCAAATCACTTTATTTAAAACATTTTGCAAACTTAGAGAAACTATGGTTACAACTAAAAATTGTAAGCTGACAGTCATTTTAGCTGTTGCTCTATGAGGGTGGCAGAATTCCTCTTAAAGAGCAAACTGCCTCTTTGTTGGGAAAGCATCCAGTGGGTTTTTCTTGGTGTGGGGGTGAACCCCAGGAGAGTCTGGGCAGGAGAGGGTCAGCCTGAAAAAGAGCCAAGTTTCTCTGCACCATCAAGTTACAGGAATGTTGAAGTGGGTTCCACCCACCACTGCAGGGCTGAGGAAGGTCAGACCATGAGAGAGAGACATTGAAAACAAAACACTTTCTTAGAGTCCAGAGAGCAGGCCCCAGAAATACCCAGTGAGAGTGCCACCAGTAAGGACTCCTCAAGGGTGAGACTTCAGAAAACTTTAGCAAGAGTGTGACCAGGATTCAATTTTAAGTCAGTCCCTGTTTTGTGCTATCATTCTTCTACATTACTCATATAAAACAAGAAAATACAATAACACAAGAAAATACAATAACAGTACAAGAGTACTGTTATGAAGAAAAGGGTAGTGAGTCCATATTTTGAAGCAAAGAAAACTAGAATGGGCTGGGGCAGCCTGGAGAGAGGCAGTGGGAAGATGGAGGGAACAAATTGAAAAAGTCAGGAGCAAGAGAAAAATGGGAAGAACCAAGTCTCAACTCTAGAATCTGCTGGTAAATTGAAGAACACATTAGACTTCCCACAATTTAGGAGATGGCTGTTAAAGAAAACGATGGCCTCAGAAGAGTTAAGGACTTCGGGGTTTTATGGATAATCCTTATATGAAACATTACGTGTTTTATTCACTGCTTAAACAACAGACTTCAGCAATGATGTATGTTGGAGAAATGGGCACAGAAAGGAAGGAATGTGTGCCTGCAGTTTGTCTCATTGTGGCAATGAAGGCAGGAAGCTCATGTATATTCACATATAATAGTAATAAGAAAAAGATCAACAGAAAGTGATGATGCAACATTCAACATTTTTGCAGTACCCAAAGACTTCATGGAGTTGATTCATCTTAATATCGTCATTTTGATACAAAATATCTTTGCAGGATATTTGTAGGCATGGCTACCCCAAATACCATTTGCATTAATCTAAAACAGCCTTGCAGGCCCAGTGCCAGAAATTCCTTGGGCAAGCCCATAATGTGCATTCACCTTGAAGCATGAAGGTACAGCTTCTCCAGCAGAAATATCAGAGGCCAGGCTCCCAACACAAACTCCTTCAGACTTCTCAGTACTCAAGACATCTCAAGGAATTGAACAGTAAAGTATAAAATACTGGCAGAGGTGGGTAGGGTGAACAAGAAAAACTGGTGACAGCCCAGAAAAAATATCCAAGGGGATTGCATTTTTCTTCTCCAAAGCAAAACAGAATTCATAACTGAAAGAGGAATAGGGAAAGAGGGAACAAGTGATCTGGGACCTGTTGTTTTTCCTTCATCCCATTTCTACTCTGCCTGTGAGTGAAGACTGGTGTGGAAAAGTCACCTGGAGAGACCAGGTCAAAGGCCAAGCAGAAGAGGAATTAGGCTTAAGACTGCACTGAGAGGGAACACTAGACCACGGTGGTAAGTGTTCTTGTTGCATCTGTTGGTCTTTGATTAAATAATGGCATTTCAGCTGGGTTGTGGCCTCCTTAGCTCTCACTCATTGCATCTTTGATGTTTCGCCCAAGGGTATAATTATATTACATCAGTATACTGTTTTGGGCCATGGAAACCTTAATATTGCTCTCCGGAGAAAGGACAGTTTAATCACTCACATGACATTATGTACATATGTATGTATTTGTATCATTTTCTTAACTGAAAGTCCTTCTCCCACCTCCTTGACACTCCCAAACTGCTATTTGCTACCCACACTTTTCTTCTGTTGTTGGTTCTTTTCTTTCTAAATGAATTTAATACAGTTATGGGAATAAAGCTCTTTCTGAAATTGGGAGAAGCCCTCCCAAGTTGTCATCCCAGTTGCCGACTTTGAAACCTGTTTAATTCTGGACAAAAACCACAACAATGATGTCTCATTTTGGAAAGTATCTTTCAGATGATATAATCAAAGCAAATTACAAATACAAATTTCCAACTAGGTTTTCTTCGTGTTCAATGAAGTTACTCCAGTGATCCCAAACAAAGACATGTTAAATATAGTTGTAGGCCTAAGATCATAGAGTTAATTGGTAGATAAGTCCTAACCCTAAGGAGTGGGTTCTTCCTCCTTTTTTTCTGCTGTATCCAGCAAATGATTTAATAATTTATAAAAGTACATGCTTGTGTCAGACATATCGGGCATTTTGCTAGGCATAGTAGCCTACATGATTTTAAGCCACATGAACTTTTGAGATTTTGCAACTGGCTGGGACTTACTTGATGACATTTCATAGAAAGTGCTGTGGTTCCTAGGTTGTTCCCAATGTGGAAATGTGATTTCAGGTAGGGTTGAAATCAAGATGTGACTCCTGAACTTCCATCTCTAACCATAATGGGATGACTACTGTACTAGCCCAAAACTACTCTAAAACTGGACAGAATATATGAAGCATCCGATTTCAGGCAGTGGATAACAAGCAATGTAAGGCTGTGATCCTTAAGAGAAGGGAAGTGCATGAGGTGAGCTACATGATTGCCTCAGCTCTGTGGCTGGAGAGAATGTCCTGACCATGGCACAGAGACCTGGAATCTGAGCAGAGCATGGTAGTCCTGTTGAGCGGAGGAGGCAGACATCAGGGTTCAGGGCAACTAAATAAGTGGAAACTGTGGAGCCTGAATGGAGGGAGCTATGTAGAGAGAGAGGACCCCAAAACCCAGCAGGGATCTCCTGCAAATCAGTGGCTGAGAGTTGGATTGTAAATGTGCAGGATGAGGCAACCTGAGCCTTACTAGATATCAGATGTCATGCAATTGAAAGTGGGACCAAGATTGTAAAGGTTGAGCAGTGCTTGGGGAAAAGCAGTGGCAGAGAATGTCAGAGTTCCGGCCCTGCCAGAGAGGAGAGATTTATTAACATCTTGTTAAAACTCCTGACATCCAGCTGAGACACCACAAAGTACACATATTAGGAATAAGGAATATGCCCCTAGAGAAAGACCAACTCTAGACTCACCCTAACAAAGCCTAAAACCAAACCCCGACAAGATTTATACGGGAGACACAGTTTGGCAAATGACTACTGAAAGGTTAGAAGAGCTTGAAAACACCTTGGACTGTCCACAGATCTATACTAGCAATGCAAAACACTAAGTCTATACATGTTAAAGTAATGAGCCATTAAATGAACTGCCTCCTTAATATGAATCCAACCATTTTTAGAGGAAGACTACAGAATCTAGACTCTACAGTATGTTGTTCACAATGTTCACTATTTAATCACTAGACATACAAATAAAAGAAAATCACAGAAGACTCAAAAATATCTTAATGAGTAATCAAATGGAAAACAGCAGATAAATGGAAACTACAAATACAACTATATGAACATTCTAGAACTGAAAAATATAGTAACTGAAATAAAAATTAAGCTTAACAGCAGATTAGACCTAACATACAGAATCAATGAACTTAGATACAAACCAACAGACATGCCTGAATCTGGAGAGTGGAGAGAAGAAAAATAAGCAGAGTTTCAAGGAGATAATATCAAGCAGCCTAGCATACAGGTAATTGAGTCCTAGTAGAAGAAAATAATGTGAGGCAAAAATAATTGGAAGAAATCATGGCCCCAAACTCCCCACATGTGAAGAGAAACACTGACTTCCACATAACAAGAATCTCAATGAACCCACACAGGACACACATAAGGAAATCTGCACATAGGCACATTAGAGCCAAACTGCTGAAAACCAAAGATAAAGAAAAAAAATCTTAAAAGCAGCCAAAGAGGGAAAAAAGGTACTTTATATACCATGGAACAAAAATAAGAATGATCACTGACTTCTCATCAGAAACAGTGGAGTCCAGAAAACAATGAAATGACTTTTTTAAAGTACTGAAAGAAAAGGAAAGCTGTCATCTCAGTTTTACATCCAGCAGAAAGAGCCTCCATAAACAAGAGTTAAACAAAGACATTTGCTGAAGAACAACAGCTGAGAGAATTCGTTTCCAGCCTGCCTGCACTGCCTGAAGGATGTCTTTCAGGTCAGAGAAATTTAAATCTCCAAGATCAAAGGGCACCAGGAATGTTAAATAAGAGAAGATGGGCAGCATCTTCATCAGAAACATGAACAGTTTTAGACAAATGTCTTCAGGACCATGCTGAAGATAGATAACATTATAGAACTAAAGTTCCTATAGACTTAATTTCAAGTTTCTTCTACCTAAGAGTTAACTGTCTTAATATTCAGCCCTTGTAATCAGAATGGTGCTGAGAGTCAGCTCAAAAGTTTTTTAAATTAAAGCATTCTTTTCCAAGGTTGTCTGCAAATTTGACATTTAATTCAGCATTGAATGTGAACAGCTCAGAGTCTAGTCTCAGAGCTCCCAGCTACTTTTCCTTTGTCCAACAGAAGAGGGCTATGATTCAGAGTTACATTGTTGATTGCCTCTACCAGTACTTAGTGAAAGGGTCTGACTCATCTAATATGTGTAGAGTTTTACACTACCCATCTCCGTACATTTTTAAACATTCCTCTATATACTTTAAATAGTCATGAGCTGTTTTAACTCATAAAAAACAAATTTAGGGGGATGCGAGCAAGATGGCCGAATAGGAACAGCTCCAGCCTCCAGCTCCTGGTGCAAGCAACACAGAAGTCGGGTGATTTCTGCATTTTCAACTGAGGTACCAGGTTCATCTCACTGGGGAGCGCCAGACAATCGGTGCTGGTGAGCTGGTACAGCCTAACCAGCGAGAGCTGAAGCAGGGCAAGGCATCAACTCACCTGGGAAGCACAAGGGGGAAGGGAATCCCTTTAGAACTGAGTCACACAACACCTGGAAAATCTGGTAACTCTCACCCTAATACTGTGCTTTACCAAGGGTCTTAGCAAACGGCACACCAGGAGATTATATCCCACACCTGGCCGGGAGCGTCCCATGCCCACGGAGCCTCTCTCATTACTAGCACAGCAGTCTGAGATCTAACTGCAAGGCAGCAGCGAGTCTGGGAGAGGGGTACCTGCCATTGCTGAGACTTAAGTAGGTAAACAAAGACTCTGGGAAGCTCGAACTGGGTGGAGTCCACCACAGCTCAAGGAGACCTGCTGTAGACTCCACCTCTGGGGACAGGGCATAGCAACAAAAAAAAGCAGCAGAAACCTCTGCAGACATTAATGACCCTGTCTGACAGCTTTGAAGAGAGCAGTGGATCTCCCAGCACGGAGGCTGAGATCTGAGAATGGACAGTCTGCCTGCTCAAGTGGGTCCCTGAACCCTGAGTAGCCTAACTGGGGGACATCCCCCACTAGGTGCAGACTCACACCTCACACAGTGGGGTACACTCCTGAGACGAAGCTTCCAGAGTAAGAATCAGACAGCAGCACTCACTGTTCAGCAATATTCTATCTACTGCAGCCTCTGCCGCTGATACCCAGGCAAACAGGGTCTGCAGTGGACCTCAAGCAATCTCCAACAGACCTACAGCTGAGGGTCCTGACTGTTAGAAGGAAAACTAACAAACAGAAAGGACACCCACACCAAAACCCCATCAGTACATCACCAGCATCAAAGACCAAAGGCAGATAAAACCACAAAGATGGGGAAAAAGCAGGGCAGAAAAGCTGGAAATTCAAAAACTTCAAAAAATCACAGCACATCTCCCCCTCCAAAGGAATGCAGTTCATCACCAGCAACGGATCAAAGCTGGACGATCACAGCATATCTCCCCCTCCAAAGGAACGCAGTTCATCACCAGCAATGGATCAAAGCTGGACGGTGAATGACTTTGATGAGTTGAGAGAAGAAGGCTTCAGTCGATCAAACTTCTCAGACCTAAAGGAGGAATTACGTACCCAGTGCAAAGAAACTAAAGATCTTGAAAAAAGAATGGAAGAATGGATAACTACAATAATCAATGCAGAGAAGGCCATAAATGAACTTACAGAGACAAAAACCATGACACGAGAAGTACGTGACAAATGCACAAGCTTCAGTAACCGACTCGATCAACTGAAAGAAAGAGTATCAATGATTGAAGATCAAATGAATGAAATGAAGCGAGAAGTCTAGAGATAAAAAAGGAAAAATAAATGAACAAAGCCTCCAAGAAATATGGGATTATGTGAAAAGACCAAATCTACGTCTGATTGGGGTGCCTGAAAGTGAGGGGGAAAATGGAACCAAGTTGGAAAAC
>NW_012113030.1:1381221-1396205 GCF_000951035.1 Colobus angolensis palliatus | reverse complement strand
AAAAGTCAGGAAACAACAGGTGCTGGAGAGGATGTGGAGAAATAGGAACACTTTTACACTGTTGGTGGGATTGTAAACTGGTTCAACCATTGTGGAAAACAGTGTGGCAATTCCTCAAGGATCTAGAACTAGAAATACCATATGACCCAGCCATCCCCTTACTGGGTATATACCCAAAGGATTATAAATCACGCTGCTATAAAGACACATGCACACGTATGTTTACTGTGGCAGTATTCACAATAGCAAAGACTTGGAATCAACCCAAATGTCCATCAGCGACAGACTGGATTAAGAAAATGTGGCACATATACACCATGGAATACTACGCAGCCATACAAAAGGATGAGCTCGTGTCGTTTGTAGGGACATGGATGCAGCTGGAAACCATCATTCTCAGCAAACTATCTCAAGAACAGAAAACCAAACACATGTTCTCACTCACAGGTGTGAACTGAACAATGAGATCACTTGGACTCTGGAAGGGGAATATCACACACTGGGGCCTATTATGTGGGGGGAGGAATGGCATTGGGAGTTATACCTGATGTGAATGACAAGTTGATGGGTGCTGATGAGTTGATGGGTGCAGCACACCAACATGGCACAAGTATACATATGTAACCTGCACATTGTGCACATGTACCCTAGAACTTAAAGTATGAAAAAAAAAAAAACCGTAAAAAAATTGGGTATAGAAGGCACATTCCTCAGTACAATAAAAGCCATATGTGACAGAACCCCCCCCCCCAAAAAAAATGAATGTAGGAACTACTACAGAAATAGATTTTCCTGTAATATGTATTCAGAGTTGAGTTACTGCCTTTAAATACCTAATTTTGCTATAAATAGATAGCACAAGACTAATTAAAGTTTATCTGTGGAATCTGATAAAAGGGCCTTCTATTTCTTTTGTTGCCTTTATTCTGGTAATTCCAGAATAATTTTTTCTATTCTGGCAGATAAAGATAGGTGAGAGCCTAAGAACTACTTAATAAAGTATATAACCGATACTTTTTTTTTAAAAGCAAGTTTAAAGTTTTTATGTTAACAAGAGCCAATTAGTTTATGATCACAGAGATATTTTGCAGCGAAAACAAATCAAAACCAAATGTCATAAATTCAGAAGGCTGGGAGGCTCTTTGAGATGGGAGAATGTAATAATTGACAGCAATCCAAGTTATTGGGATTCTGTGCTTGGGGAGAGTGAGGAGGAGACTGTATTAGACCAATCAGACAATGAGGCTTGAAAAACTGAGCACTGGAAATGGATGGGATACATGGGTCATAAATGAGGAAATCAAAATGCATAGTTTATGAGACACTATAAATGCAGTATTTAAAACGTAGTACTTAAAACAAAATTGGAACGCTATGGGGAGATCATTTGAAAACAAGGAACGTTAAGCAAATGTTTGGAATTGGGGAAGGAGGATAAGAAACCTCTTCAGATATTACCATAATTTTCTATAAATTTCTAGTGGCTCTGGTAGTTACAGAGTTATTTACATATTTTTATGCTCTAGAAATTAAATGATACCATTTTTTATTTTCCTGTTAAGAAAAGAACTAATCAAAGATCATTAGAAAATTTTTGAGCTAGACACTGATACAAATTTTTAAATTCTAATTACTAAAGATCAAAATCAAAATCCTATATTTTTAGTTGGCAGAGTAGATGAGCACAATAAATAGCTAATACATTTTCATGGGCTTTTACATTAACTAAAAATACTAAAAACTGTCTAACCATCTATAGTTTTTAATATATTTACATGTCCAACCCAACCCCTGGAAGCCCACTAAAACACAAATTCAGATTGCAATCCAGCTACAATGCAAGCCAGGCACAAAAGCCTTCTAATGATCTTTGATTAGTTCTTTATTAAATTCATCAAGGGAGCAAAGAAAATTTAATAATCTTCACTAGTTGTCATCTTTCTGATTAGAGTTTTGATTAGAACTTTCAGCTTTTATTTTCCTCCTTGCTAGCCTTCGCCATAGCTTTGCTATTGCTTCTAGTTGGAGAGAAAGAACAAGGCAGATGGGAAAGGTTAAATAACCCATGTTTGCAGAACATGCTAAATACACCCCACATTTGCTAATATTCCCTGGATTTCGTCATCTATGTCAAGAGCTAATTGAGGGAGAAGGTCAGTAGATCTCCAAGTATCCCCTCCTACCACCTGGCCAGCCTCTTCATGTGGCAAAACATTTCTTAAACAGCGGACCTTCTGCTTTTACAAGCTTCCTGTCCAGGAATGCATCTTGCTTGCCTTTCATAGTTACTTTCCCCCAGGGTTGAAACTGATATTTTCCCTATTTTGTTAAATTTACAAATAAAAATTGTATTGGGGGTTGGTTAGTGATACTGTACACATTTCACTCATGAAAGCAATGGGATTATAGAAGCCACCATCCATAGGTATTTGAGAAATGCCCAATTAGATTGTTCAGAATAAAGGGCTCTGAAAGGTCACTCAGTCTCGAATGAAAGGAGTGAGAAGAACAATAATGATGTTTACATTTTTCTTCCTCATACAGTGTATGGGAGAATAATGACATTCAGATTTCAATATAGCACATTTCTTCCTAGTATTCACAAATGTCGCCTCAATTATTTTTCTGCCACTGCTGAAAAGTAGGAAATGTGTAGCTATTATCTCCATTTACCATTCTATTATATCATGCTATTTTAGTATCTGCTACCTCAAAAGAAGGGCAGCTAGATAGTGTGTTTATAATCACACTCGATCACCATTAGACCTCAGCATTGCAAAGAGATAATAGGAAAGAAGGTAAAAAGAAAAAATTAAAATGCAAACATGGGAAATTCTTAACCTACAGAAAGATTATGTTCCAAAAGTTCATTTATCAGGCTATTGTTTAGAACTCAAAAATCTGTATTTCCACGGAAACAATATTATAATTGGTAGTTAGGTTCCTAGGATAGCCCATCACAGCCAATTTATTTATGTAGTTGAAAATACAAGGGCTACAAAAATTACAGTAGCAGAAAGCTATTAAGTTAGAAATATATGGTATTTTAACTACATACAAGATTAAATCGCTTTTTTCAAACTAACCTAGTAGGCAAATGTATCTACATAGCCCCAAGTCAGTACTTCACACACTGGCAATACTGATGCTGTGCCAACCACTCAGGATCTGGGACACTCGCAACCACGGGATCCTCAGAAGGAACTGTCTAACAGTCCATCAGATAGGTCACTTTCCCCTTTATTTCCTAGACCACACTAGACATTGGCAACCTGGGAAAGGGCAACTTGGTGTCAAAGCATTTTTGAGTCCAGGATCCCAGGGGAAGTTCTCCTTCTCACTTCAAGTATAGTACAGGTTGCTGATTCAAATGGCGCTTTCTGGTGAATTAAACTCTAGGTTATTTTCAAAATATGTTGGGCACATACAACATGCCAGGCACCACAATGCTGAATAGAATACTAAAAATATTAATTTTGAGCTCTAGCATGCTTATAGTAATATAAAGAACATGTGAAAAAATATGGTATATAGTATATTAGGAGTAGGGTATATTTAAGGAATGTCAAAGCCAATGTTTAGTTTCAATGCCAATGAGCAAATGAAAATCTTAAAGGAATTGGTTGATTCAATTGTTAAACTAATTGGAGTTCTTGTTCAGAATACTGAATTGAGGTTATTCTTTCCTTATTGCTACTGAGAAATCAGTTTGAACTCATTCATTCTCTTTCATAGGAAAGAAGGTAAAAAGAAATAATAAAAATGCAAACATAGGAAATTCTTAACCTGCAGAAGAATATTAATATTTATAAATATTTTATATACTTTATATATATTTAAAATACATACATATTTTAAATACTTTCTATTTGCAAGCAAGAATATCGATATACATTTCCAAATTGAAACAAACATAGATGATACCCTCTCCCAGCATCAGAAAATGTCTAGCCTTTTGAAAACACAAACATAAAGCTGCACATCTCAAAGAACACTGCCCATTTCCCAGGGCACATATTGTTATTTCCAGACACGGTTCAGTGTCCTAGAGCTTATGGTCCTAGATTTATTGCATGTCTCTATTACAGCACTTAATGCATAGTACCATAAGTATTTATTATAAATCTAATTCATCCACTTTCCTTTGAGCTCTTAAAAGGCAAGGATTGTTGTATCTTCTGAACCTTGCATAGTGCTTGGACCACAGCAGGAGGTCAATATGTGTAAGAAAAGTGGCGATGTTCTTCCCCAACTCCTTGTTTCCTTCCATGGGCATAGAGCTCTACTGGGTGCTTTTCCTCTCCTACCTGGCTCTTCTATTTCATTTGTCATTTTGTACAGAAACTGGGAGGACAAAGAAGTACTGTTTATTGTTCCCCCAAACACAACCAGATTGATAGGTAGATAAATTGCAACAAATAAATTAACCTGCCCTACATCCTTACCTCCCATTTAAATTGCCATTGAATATATAATCACCAACTACAGAAAGACAGCAAACACTACTAAACTTCAAAAAGACAGTTTGGGAGATTTTGATTGTACCTGAATCCATTTGCTCCATTCTCTCTGAAAGGTACTTGTGTACTTACACAGATATGCACACAACCATACTCATCAGAGATCTGAGACACCATGAATAATGGTAATGCATATTCATAAATGATTTTTAGAGTGTATAATTTATGTAATCGACATAAATAGAACTTTGCTATTCTTAATATTACAATTATATATTTAGGGCACATTTTCCATAGATTTAAAAATTTAAAAAAAAAATTTAAGGCAGTATGTCCCACAGCTGAGTTTTAACATTTTGCCTCCCATATTGAACATCTAAATTTGAAAGATCTCTAACTGAATCAAGTAGCAGGTGTGGTCGCGTCTAATACCCAGTTACGGGATTTAAGAGAGTTTTTTTAGTGTCTCTGTATAATTTCTCTTAATGGGTAAAATAAAGGGGTCAACTAGATAGTCTCTTAGATCTCTGTTTTAACTCTGAAGTTTTAAATTCTAATGATTGCATTTTTTAGTGCTGTTCTAAGCTATTCTTAAAATCTTTCTAGCTGGGCACAGTGGTTCATCCCTGTAATCCTAACTACTCAGGAGGCCAAGGAGAAAGGATGGCTTGAGGCCAGGAGTTTGAGACCAGCTTGGGAACACAGCAAGATCCCCATCTCTAAGCAAAGTTATTTTTTAAGTTAGCCAGGCATAGTGTCATGTACTTGCAGTCCTAGCTGCTTGGGAGGCTAAGGTGGGAGGATTACTTAAGCCCAGGAGTTTGAGGCTGCAGTGAGCTATGATCGTGCCACTGAACTACAGCCTGGTTGACAGGGCAAGACCCTGTCTATAAATAAATAAACTTTTATTAAAAACCTTTATTTCTCTCTTTCTTTTTAAATCTGAGTTTCTGCTTCTATTATTTCACTCCAGTGGACAGTACTCTAGTTATGCTACAAAGAAGAAGACAGTAGACAACATAACTAGAATCCTTCCAACCTTAACTAGCTGGGAGGATTCTACCTCCAGCATACAATTAGAGTAGCAGCAAAGTATTTCTGCAGCCACACAAAAAGTAGAATATATATATATATTATCAGAATCAATAGTTTAAACTTCCAATAATAGGGTTTAATGGAATGCAAAGGCATAACGTTTTATTAAAGAGAGGGTGTTCTTTTGTTTAGGTAAAGATCATGGAAATGGAACTAGAAAGTGGTAGTTAATTCCATTTTCTAGAACACAGACAACACACATGAAACTAGCTTGACGAAAAAGTGGCCTATTCAGCCAAAGTCATATAGAGAAAATATCAAGATAGAAAATAAGCCATTCAGCAGCAACAGTTTTGAGCATCGGGAGCAACAATATTACTGGCAAGAGCTTTCCCTTCAAGCCACCAGCATCCCTGGACTTCAAAAGGATACAATTCACATGCTCTGGGAACATGCAGGCCAACAGCAGGGGAGGGAGGGGGTGTCTTTCTGTGAGAAAGCATGAAATTTTTCTAAGGTACATTATAAAATGGCTTGGCAGAAGCTTGGTGTGTAAATACTAAGGTTAGCATATTCTTTGTTGTAGCTCTACAGAACGTTAAGCACTGTATTTTTTAAATCTTAACATTTTAGAGAGCTTAAAATGAGTACTCTTCCCATTTAATTGGAGCGTTTTCTCCCCTCTGACGGGCAGACTATGAGCTTTCGTGAGTGCTTTCCCTAAGTCTCAGAATCAAAGAGATTTGATTGGTTCTTTCCTTCACCAGCTTATTTTATTGTGTTGGATGATGACTTGGCTTTTCATGTAACCCTGAGAAAGAGGGATTTGTTTACACTCCCCTGGGCTTTGGGAGGAGACTGACATCTTTGAGGAAGAAGGCAGCTTTAGATAACATCGAGAACTAGGATTTGGTGGTGAAGTTGTGTAATGAGACCACATTCTACCCAGGACTGAACACAACAATTGAAGTCAACCTACTTGGAGGATTTGATACAGAAGTTAAAATGGGTTCAGTCTTCTTTGTAAATAAAATTGTATGTTTTTCCCTGTGGTTGTGGGGTCCCAGTTAGAGTAAGCTGTTTATAATGACACAGGAAGCATGGCATCTCTAGAAGTTATGCATCAACGTCTTTTCACCAGTGTGCAAAGAAGGGGGGGAAAAAAAAACCTAACAGAGGACATGGGCCAGCTAGCTTCCTCTATTCCCAGTCATTTATTAGAAAATAATTAAGATCTCAAGATAAAATAAGTTGGTGAAACAGAAATAGGATTAATCATCTGCAAAGAGGAGAAAAAGTATCGAAATAACTTTGCACTCACTATTGCTGGGTTTAAAATGATTTCTCTTTTACAAATGTGTTTGCTCTGACATCCAGGAAATTGACCTTCTTGGCCATAGATCTAATTAGCCATGAAAGTCATTATATCACAGAGAGAGAAAGATTATGGTATAGCCTCTACCATCCACCTTAGAATTCATGGCTAGGGTGTCTGAACTGCCTGTCCTCACCTGATTTGTTGGTCACTATAAAGTTCAGATGATGTTTTCCTTAGTGATCATAAGAACTCTATTGGGAGAACTGTACTTTTAACCTTCCAGTGCAGGCCAACTATATTTGACTTTTGTCTGCTAACACTTCAACCCTTTAATAGAAGTGAGCAAAAATTTAGAAGGAAACCCACCAAAAATTGGCAATCCCCTGCACAGTTATTTCATAATACTCACTATTAGGCAAGGTCTATATTATCATACCTTCTGTTTCTGCCTGACACATGAATATGATGGTTAAAAAAAAAGATAAAGGTACATTCCCTAGGAACCACAGAGATTTTTGGGACAATTGCAATGATAAAGGAAATACCTCCCAGGCGTATTAAGTGCAAAAAGGTGGATGTAGCACAGCATATATGATGTGAGTCTATTGATTTAAAAACCAAGTATATGTACATATTTCAGTCTGGAAGGACACACATCAAACACACTGCTTAGAAAGGATATTTTTGCTTTGTCTGGAATATCTGAACTTTTATAAAGGAAATCTATTAGTGTGTTTTCACTTAAAACAATTTAAAACACATAGCACTAAAAATTCAGACACAGTTGAGCCTTAATAAGTTACACATATTTTACTCTGCTTTGTCAGGAACATGTTTTGTCCTTACGTTCTCTGTAGCATATTTTATTAAAAAGTCATCGGCTGGGTGCAGAGGCTCACGCCTGTAATCCCAGCACTTTGGGAGGCCGAGGTGGGCAGATCACAAAGTCAGGAGATCGAGACCATTCTGGCTAACACAGGGAAACCCTGTCTCTACTAAAAATACAAAAACATTAGCCGGGCGTGGTGGCGGGCGCCTGTAGTCCCAGCTACTCGGGAGGCTGAGGCAAGAGAATGGCGTGAACCCAGGAGGTGGAGCTTGCAGTGAGCCGAGATCGCGCCACTGGACTCCAGCCTGGGCCACAGAGCTAGACTCCGTCAAAAAAAAAAAAAAAAAAACGTCATCAAGCACTTAGGACTTGTCTGAAGACAGAGGAAGCTTGTGAGCAAGCTGTTGCTGTAGGCTGCCTAGAATACTTTTACATACTACCTAGCATTAAGTCCAGCACACAATAACCATTGGGTGGATGGATGGACAGACAGGTGGAAAGATGGATGGACAAAGCAACAATATGAAGACCTTTTGAACTTACCATTAATCTTGGCTGACTGATAAGAGGAGCATGTAAGTACTCTAGAATGACAGTTCTTTTGGGCAATTTTTATTTTGCAGTAGGTTTAGAATTCCTAGTTTTTGTAGTGTCTCTGTATTTAAAAGAGAACTTCTCATCCTGTTTACTGACAGCTTTTCAATATTTGATATACACCACAAATCACAAAACCACTAAGCAAGTTTTCAAGAGTTTTCAAATGCAGTTTCAAAAAGCCCTAACAAAATTGTACTTGCCTCACCAAATGTGAAAGTTCCTCCCGTGGCTGCTTCTGCCCTAAATCATGAGTTTCATTATCATCCTGAAGCAGATATTCCAAGACACCATCAATTCCTACAAAAAAAGAAGAAAAAGAAATAGATCAGGAAACACCCATCTAACTCTTTCATTAACTTCCTCAGCTGAAACTACAGTTGAGTTAAAGGAAAGGTGATCAGTAAAATACCTAAAACGTTAATTTAAAAACTACTTGTGATATCGTTTCTCTTTCTGACCCATCCTTAAATTTAAGTTCTTTTTTAATAGATTGGAAACAAGGGATTTATTTTTAACTCTCAATCTGTTGTCATTATGCTGAGGGTAAATAAATGAGGGCAATGGTCTAAGTGAAAATAATCTCGTAGAGAAACAGACAGAGATGGAGAGAGAATGTGCCTCTAAGTCACCAGAGAGGCCGTAGAGGTAGAAAGAATATAAGACAAACATATAGTCAGGTCCTAACCTTAGGGGAGGGAGAGTTACGTGTGGCTTGATGGGGCAAGCACACTTACCTGCTCTAAGAGTCACATATTGCTTTTTTACTGCTTCCTCTAATGTCTTTTCATCATGGTCTTAACATTGTCTTATAAACTGCTCTATCTACTGCTCACCTCTTCACTTCTAGTCTTCTGACTACCTGCGGGGAGAGGGCAAAAATGACTTGGGATGGGAGAGATGGGCCGAGAATGATGGAATCCTGGAGAATATTCACTGTAAGAATATTCACTGTGAGAAGAAGTCAATGGACCGCTGCGGCTCTTTATTTGCATAATGAGGTTATTCCCCTGGATACCCCAAGGTTACTTCCAGGTCTAACATTTGACATTTTCATCCCTTTTGGTCATAGATATGACACTGCCTGGGGAAATGAAGTGTCCTATGACATTAACTTAACATTAAGTAGTAGAAATTAACAAAGATATCACTGTTACAAAGATATATTACATTGTTACAAATATATATATAGCAAAGATATATTAATAAAGATATCATTCTATGTTAATGTTCTACAGGAATCTCTTCTTTCCAGTGTATTTATATTGTAAAATGGTTCTGATGTCTCCTGGCAGCAATGTAGAACTACAATGTAAAGGGATGGGGATGTGGAGGTCAGTGGGGAAATGTATAGATTGTAGTATCCAGTGTTTTCAAATCATCTGTCTATATATGAAAACTGAGAATCTGTAAATGTTCAAGTGTGGATGGTTGTTTTATATTTAAAAAATAGTTCTAACTTTAATACACCTAAGACGTTTTCCTGGAAAATTTTCTAATTTAGCATGATGAAAAGAATGACTGGTTTTTAAAGTGCAGTTGAACAGGCAAATTCCCTTTATAAGAAAATAACACATAAATGCAAGGATTACAACTCTGAAACTGCTTGAAATCTTTTCTACCAGCAAACACTGAAATTTGTATCTATTTATATTACCTTCTTTCAACAAATGCTTTAACCTCAGCATTTTATAGCCCCTTCCTTTATATCCTCCTAAGCAAAAACTAATTTTGTGGCAAACATGTAGTGAAATATGATTCATCTCACCTATTTCATTCTATCCATATGGCTTCTAAGTCTTGAGAGTACAGGTGGAAATTGTCCATAGCAAATTGTTCTTGTCATAGTTTCCCGAATATTTCAGTATTCAATTAACCATAGTTTAAATTAGTCAGAACATCCAGGAAATCAACACTGGTGAGATTGAATGAGGCAGAAAATTTGATTGTGTTATACATGAAATTCAGCTATTCAGTGAAATTCCCCAATTGTGGTAATTCTGCTGTCCTGATTACAATTATTTCATCTATGTGGTGCATATATATTTTAATCTTCTCCTGACACCGTCTGTTGTTATAAATGAATTTGTCTTTCCAGCTATTCACAGATGCATTTGCATTATTGAGGTCATGTCTGACTATAGGTCTTGGTTCCATGATTTAAACAATACTTAATCTTACGTCCTGGGATTATTTTTGCATCAGATGATAATTGATTGGAAATCCACTGACAAATAATAAAGATATCATTTTCTGTTAATGAACTTGACAAAGGAGGGTTCATGCCCTTATATTTTAAAAAGAAACATTTCTTGACCTTGAATACAGGACTAAAATAACCTTATATCACAAAACATTCACAATAGAATGGTAGTTAAGCTTAACAGTTTTCTGGCAAAAGCCCTTCTAGATACGTGCAGAATTCCTGTAAAATGGGGTTCTAAACATGTTTTCAGCCCATGTGGCCCTGACCTCTGGAAGTTAGTCCATTTACAGTCTACATCCAGATTTTCTTTTATATTTTCCTTCCTTCCTTTCTTCCTCCCTCCCTCTCTCCTTCCTTTCTTTAGTTCCTTAATGTATTTCTTTGTTCTTTTTTTTCCCTCCATGGTGTCTAGTTGCTTTTTCCAATTTCCATTGTTAAGGCTGGGATTCCATAGGAAATAAAGGTGAAATGAAGTAAAACATTGCGCCTTGGGGGAGTACAGAGAAGATGTGGGAGCAGTGACATATTTTTTAGTGTCTCCTTTTAATTTCTCCCCATTTATGCTTATTTTATTCTTTTCAAATTTTTTAAAGTTTATTATTATTTTTAGAGATGGACTCTCACTATATTGACCCAGCTGGCTTCAGACTCCTAGGCTCAAGTGATCCTCCTGCCTCAGCCTTCTATGTAGGTGTGCACCACCTAGCCTGGCTATTTTTGTTGTTTATTTCACTCAATTTATACAACAAAACCTGAGACAAGTAGTTTTGCTTTATTTTTCAGTTCTTAAGCAGCTATTATGTAAAGATAGCTAAAATTTTCTTCAAAAAGAAAAAAACTGCCTTCCATTTTTATTTTCATGGAAATTTTGAAAAGCTTAAAAACACTTCTGTTGAAGAGAACTGACGTCCTATAAGCATGCGGCCTCAAGTCAATACCTAGAGGTTCCCAGTACTAGTCCAAACTCCATTACTGATGGCATCATGGCAAGGTTTTGAAAATCACTTGTTTTCTTAGCATTTTCCCCTAAATCAGGGACAATGATAACATCCTCTCCACAAAAGTACAAGGTAATCTATCAAGGATTGACTCTCTCAAAACATAAAGCCCGGAAGGCAGGCAAGATGGCCGAATGGAAACAGCTCCAGTCTACAGTTCCCAGCGAGATTAATGCAAAAGGCAGGCGATTTCTGCATTTCCATCTGAGGTACCCAGTTAATCTCATTGGGACTGGTTAGACAGTGGGTGTAGCCCACGGAGGGCGAGCGGAAGCAGGGTGGGGCGTTACCTCACCCAGGAAGTATATGGGGTCAGGGAACTCCCTCCCCTAGCCAAGGGAAGCTCTGAGGGACTGTGCCATGAGGAATGGTGCACTTTGGCCCAGAGACTATGCTTTTCCACTGTCTTTCCAACCCGTAGACCAGGAGATTCCCTCCGGTACCTACACCACAAGGGACCTGGATTTCAAGCACAAAACCAAGCGGCCACTTGGGCAGACACTGAGCTAGTTGCAGGGTTGTTTGTTTGTTTGTTTGTTTTCCATACCCCAGTGGCACCTGGAATGTCAGTGAGAGAACTGTTCACTCCCCCTGGAAAGGGGGCTGAAGCCAGGGAGCCAAGTGGTCTCGCTCAGCGGATCCCACCCCCACAGAGCCCAGCAAGTTAAGATCCATTGGCTTGAAATTCTCATTGCCAGCACAGCAGTCTGAAGTGGACCTGGGACACTCGAGCTTGGTTGGGGGAGGGGCATCTGCCATTACTGAGGTGTGAGTACCTGGTTTTACCCTCAAAGTGTAAACAAAGCTGCCAGGAAGTTCAAACTTGGAGAGGCCCACCGCAGCTCTGCAAAGCTGCTGTAGCGAGACTCCCTCTCTGGATTCCTCCTCTCTGGGCAGGGCATCGCTGAAAGAAAGGCAGCAGCCCAAATCAGGGGCTTATAGATAAAACCCTCATAACCCTGGGACAGAGCACCTGGGGGGAAGGCACGGCTGTGGGTACAGCTTCAGCTCAGCGTACTTAAATGCCCTTGCCTGATGGCTCTGAAGAGAGCAGCAGATCTTCCAGCACAGTGTAGAAGTTCTGCTAAGGGTCAGACTGCCTCCTCAAATGGGTCCCTGACCCCCATGTCTCCTAACTGGGAGATACCTCCCAGCAGGGGCCAATAGACACCTCATACAGGAAAGCTCCAGCTGACATCTGGTGGATGCCCCTCTGGGACAAAGCTTCCAGAGGAAGGAACAGACAGCAATCTTTACTGTTCTGCAGCCTCTACTGGAGATACCCAGGCAAACTGGGCCTGAAGTGGACCTCCAGCAAACTCCAGCAGAACTGCAGCAGAGTGACCTGTTAGAAGGAAAACTAACAAATAGAAAGAAATAGCATCAACATCAACACAAAGGATGTCCAGACACAGAAAACCCCATCCAAAGGTCACCAGCATCAAAGACCAAAGGTAGATAAATCCACAAAGATGAGGAAAAACCAGTGCAAAAAGCCTGAAAATTTCTAACACCAGAATGCCTCATCTCCTCCAAAGGATCACAACTCCTCACCAGCAAGGGAACAAAACCAGACAGAGAATGAGTTTGACAAATTGACAGAAATAGGCTTCAGAAGGTGAGTAATAACAAACTCCTCCAAACTAAAGGAGCATGTTCTAATCCAATGCAAGGAAGCTAAGAACCTTGAAAAGAGGTTAGACGAATTGCTAACTAGAATAACCAGTTTAGAGAAGAACATAAATGACCTGATGGAGCTGAAAAACATAGCACGAGAACTTCATGAAGCATACTCAAGTAGCAATAGCTGAATCAATCAAGTAGAAGAAAGATATCAGAGATTGAAGAGCAACTTAATGAAATAAAGCATGAAGACAAAATTAGAGAAAAAATAAAAAGAAATGAACAAAGCCTCCAAGAAATATGGGACTATGTGAAAAGACCAAATCTACATTTGATTGGTGTACCTGAAAGTGACAGGGAGAATGAAACCAAGTTGGAACACATGCTTCAGGATATTATCCAGGAGAACTCCCCCAGCCTAGCAAGGTAAGCCAACATTCAAATTCAGGAAATACAGAGAACACCACAAAGATACTCTTCAAGAAGAGCAGTCCCAAGACACATAATTGTCAGATTCACCAATGTTGAAATGGAGGAAAAAATGTTAAGGGCAGCCAGAGAGAAAGGTCGGGTTACCCACAAAGGGAAGCCCGTCAGACTAAAAGCGGATCTCTTGGCAGAAACCCTACAAACCAGAAGAGAGTGGGGGCCAATATTCAACATTCTTAAAATAATTTTCAACCCAGAATTTCATATCCAGCCAAACTAAGCTTCATAAATAAAGGAGAAATAAAATCCTTTACAGACAAGCAAATGCTGAGGGATTTTGTCACCACCAGGTCTGCCTTATAAAAGCCCCTGAAGGAAGCACAAAGCAAGATAAGGAACAACAGATACCAGCCACTGCAAAAACATACCAAATTGTAAAGACCATCAACACTGTGAAGAAACTGCATCAATTAATGGGCAAAATAACCAGCTAGCATCATCATGGCAGGATCAGATTCACATATAACAATATTAACCTTAAATGTAAATGGGCTAAATGCTCGAACTAAAAGACACAGACTGGCAAATTGGATAAAGAGTCAAGACCCATCAGTGTACTGTATTCGGGAGACCCATCACACGTGCAAAGACACACATAGGCTCAAAATAAAGGGATGGACTAATGTTTACCAAGCAAATGGAAAGCAAAAAAAAAAAAGCAGGGCTTGCAATCCTAGTCTCTGATAAAACAGACTTTAAACCAACAAAGATAAGATCAAAAGAGACAAAGAAGAGCATTACATAATGGTAAAGGGATGAATTCAACAAGAAGAGCTAACTATCCTAAATATACATGCACCCAATACAGGAGCACCCAGATTCATAAAACAAGTCCTGAGAAACCTACAAAAAGACTTAGACACCCACACAATAATAGTGGGAGACTAACACTGTCAATATTAGACAGATCAATGAGACAGAAAACTAACAAGGGTATTCAGGACTTTAACTCAACTCTGGACTAAGCAGAACTAACAGTCATCTACAGAACTCGCCACCCCAAATCAACAGAATATACATTCTTCTCAGCACCACATTGCACTTACTCTAAAATTGACCATATAATTGGAAGTAAAACACTCCTCAGCAAATGCAAAAGAATGGAAATTATAACAAACAGAGTCTCAGACCACAGTGTAATCAAATTAGAGCTCAGGATTAAGAAACTCACTCAAAACCTCACAACTATATGGAAACTGAACAAACTGCTCCTGAATGACTACTGGGTAAATGAGGAAATTAAGGCAGAAATAAATAAGTTATTTGAAACCAATAAGAACAAAGACACAATGTACCAGAATCTCTGGGACACAGCTAAAGCAGTGTTTAGAGGGAAATTTGTAGCACTAAATGCCCACAAGAGAAAGCAGGAAAGATCTAAAATCAACACCCTAACATCACAATTAAAAGAACTAGAGAAGCAAAAGCAAAC
>NW_012113030.1:1374434-1376906 GCF_000951035.1 Colobus angolensis palliatus | reverse complement strand
GTATATTTAGAAAACCCCATCATCTCAGCCCAAAATCTCCTTAAGCTGATAAGCAACTTCAGCAAAGTCTCAGGATACAAAATCAATGTGCGAAAATTACAAGCATTTCTATACACCAACAATAGAAAAGCCAAATCATGAGTGAACTCCCTTTCACAATTGCTACAAAGAGAATAAAACACCTAGGAATCCAACTTACAAGGGATGTGAAGGACCTCTTCAAGGAGAGCTACAAACCCCTGCTCAAGGAAATCAGGACACAAATGGGAAAACATTCCATGCTCATGGATAAGAAGAATCAATATCGTGAAAATGGCCATACTGCCCAAAGTAATTTATAGATTGATGCTATCCCCATTAAGCTACCATTGACATTCTTCACAGAATTAGAAAAAGCTACTTTAAATTTCAAAAAAAGAGCTCACATAGCCAAGACAATCCTAAGCAAAAAGAACAAAGCTGGAGGCATCACGCTACCTGACTTCAAACTATGCTACAAGGTTACAGTAACCAAAACAGCATCGTACTGGTACCAAAACAGATATATAGACCAATGGAACAGAACAGAGGCCTCAGAAATAATACCATACATCTACAACCATCTGATCTTTGATAAACCTGATAAAAGCAAGCAATGGGGAAAGGATTCTCTATTTAATAAATGGTGTTGGGAAAACTGGCTAGCCATATGCAGAAAACTGAAACTGAACTCCTTCCTTCCACCTTATGCAAAAATTAACTCAAGATGAATTAAAGATGTAAACTTAGGACCTAAAACCATAAAAATGCTAGAAGAAAACCTAGGCAATACCATTCAGGACATAGGCATGGGCAAAGACTTCATGACTAAAACACCAAAAGCAATGGCAACAAAAGCCAAAATTGACAAATGGGATCTAATTAAAGAGCTTCTGCACAGCAAAAGAAACTCTCATCAGAGTAAACAGGCAACCTACAGAATGGGAGAAAATTTTTTCAATCTATCCATCTGACATAGGGCTAATATTCAGAATCTAAAAAGAACTTAAATTTACAAGAAAAAACAACCCTATCAAAAAGTGAGTTAGGGATATAAAAGCTCTCAAAAGAAGACATTTATGCAGCCAACAAACATGAAAAAGAGCTCATCATCACTGGTCATTAGAGAAATGCAAATCAAAACCACAATGAGATACCATCTTCAGTTAGAATGGCAATCATTAAAAAAATCAGGAAACAACAGATGCTGGAGAGGATATGGAGAAATAGGAAAGTTTTTACACCGTTGGTGGGAGTGTCAATTAGTTCAACCAGTGTGAGAGACAGTGTGGTGATTCCTCAAGGAGCTAGAACCAGAAATACCATTTGATCCAGCAATCCTATTACTGGGTTTATACCAAAAGGATTATACATCATTCTACTATAAAGAGACATGTACACGTATGTTTATTGTGGCATTGTTCACAATAGCAAAGACTTGGAACCAACCCAAATGCCCATCAATGATAGACTGGATAAAGAAAATGTGGCACATATATACCATGGACTACTATGCAGCAATAAAAAAGAATAAGTTCATGTCCTTTGCAGCGCCATGGATGAAGCTGAAAACCATCATTCTCAGCAAACTAACACAGGAACAGAAAACCCAACACTGCATGTTCCTACTCATAAGTGGGAGTTGAACAATGAGAACACATGGACTCAGGGTGGGAAACATCACACACTGGGGCCTGTCAAGGGGTGGGGGGCTAGGGGAGGGATATCATTAGGAGAAATACCTAATATAGCTGCCGGGTTGATGGATGCAACAAACCTGCACATTCTGCACATGTATCCCAGAACTTAAAGTATAATTAGAAAAAGAAAAAAGAATGAATGAAGATGAATGATAAGTAACAATGTCAACAGATTTTATTCTTTTTGGTGATAAAGTAAATGTACCCATGCTCTCTAAGACACACCGTTTGATTAGGAGGAAGGCAAAAAGCATCCTAATCTTTCATCACAATGCCCTTCAGAAGCATCAGTGTGTGTGCATGCATATATTGTTATCTTTTGAAACTAATAAAAATCAGTCACTGAGGAAACATACAAACATCCATCAAAAGTAGAGCTGTTCTCAGTCTGCAATGCTCACCAAGAGCAGAGACATACGGTGATGTACAGAAACTTACCAGGCAGAACCCATAGACCATAGAGTCTTCACAAAAGCTAGAAAAACCAGTTTTGGACAATGTGACATTTTACAGAACACATTCAAGTTGGTACTCTCATTAGGGGAAATGCCCATAAACCAAAACTTTCATGCAGAGCATGATTTGGAAAGGACAGAGAATAGTAAGATATGATCTATTGGATGCAGTAACGTTTCTGCTAACGTGAAAATCCAGTCTATATTATTGAATGAACAATAATCCAAAGGAGAGCTGCATTTTATTAGGTTAAGAAAATGGAAATGACTTTGTGCTTTTCTCAATAAAATGTGAAATA
>NW_012113030.1:1364491-1367314 GCF_000951035.1 Colobus angolensis palliatus | reverse complement strand
ATCCAAATCTTAGGATTATTTTGTGACACTGTATAGGACACAGAGAAAGAGAGGAAGAAATGTTCAATCAAGCAAATTTAGCAAGATTTGGCAGACTCAATTGTGCAGATGGGCTGAAATTTGGTCTTCCATTATTACTATATCATTTACTCCTGTGTCATCTAAGGACAACCTTCTAATTAAGACTCTTATGCTACAAATGATTATAATTTAAAGGCTAGTGTGTGTGTGTATAAAATAAGCTATTATATATGTGTATATATAATATATACTCTAATAAATACAAAATAAAGAGTGTATGCATTAAAGAACCACTTGTGAACTCTTGGGGCATTGGGGTAGCAACCAGCTACTTATACATCTATAGTAGTTTGTATATCATCATCTAACTAGGTTTTCTTGATAAAGTTTTTACTGTGGAAGCTCAAAATTGTTATTAAGGCTTTTTTCTATCTCGATTTCTTTTCCCTGATTTACATTAGGTATACAGATAAGGAAGAAAAATAATTCTCAGTCACTTAACTACCTTGGAGTTTCAATAGTGAATTCTTTGGGTTTTGAATGTTAGAATCTTTAATAATTAGGTAATTATAGCTCTTTGGCCATTTAATTTTCATCTTCTAAAGTTCAGTCATTGTCTTGCAAGAAGCTGTGCCTTTTTCCTGAGGTGTAATTTGTGCCATGAAAACTCACCTTAAAGGAGAAAAATCTCCAGCAGAGAATATAATACTCATCAGGGCACTGTTTCTCATTTATATGATATAAAAATCTAGTTTGTGAATGCATGGGGCCAAGAAGGGAAGGTGTCACAGAAAAAAATTCCTTCATTTGGTGACTCAATGTATTCAGATTGGGTCATCAAATGGTAATGTTGAAATTAGACATTTTACATAATAATTAAAATTATTTACAGACATCTCTACTTGGATAAAAGGGAACCCAGTCCTAACATGTTTAAAATTGAACTTCCTAAGCTCCCTGCCCCTCCCCCAGAGAGAGAAAGAGGAAAGAGAGGCCTCTACTCCTCTTGTGCTCCTGATTTCAACATAATGCACCACCTCCCTGACCACACAACCCCAGTCAGACCCTCATCACCTCTCATGTGACTGTTACCAATGCCTCCTGACATTCTTGTCTTACCTCTCCCCAACCCATCTTTCACACAGTTCCTAGAGTGATCTTTACTGTAATATTCAATGATATTTTCTAATCACAACAGTAATTTGGTTCATTGAAGTAAATTTGAAAAATACAACAAAATCACAAAAATGAAAATCTCACTACTCATTGATATTCACTGTTAACACTTTGGTATCTTTTCAGCATGTTTGTGATATTGCATGCATAATTTTGGAGGGTATGTATTATATAACCTGTTTTTCAAAGTAAGTTTCATATTGAAGTAATAATGTACATAAGTTAACAGCTTCATTAATTTTTTCAAAGTGAACACCTGTATGTAACTACCACCCAGATCACTCACCAGAAGCCCTCTGTGTCCCCTCTCACTCCTTGAAGGTAACCACTATTCTAATGGCATTGACTGTTTGTGCTTGTGTTTTAATTTTACATAAACAGAATCATACACATTTTCTTTAGATTCTGTCTCCTTTCACTTAATATTGTAGCAGTAGTTTATTTATTTATTTTTTTTCGAGACGGGGTATCACTATGTCACCCAGGCTGGAGTGCAGTGGCACCAACTCAACTCACTTGCAGGCTCAACCTCCCAGGCTCAAGTGACCATCCCACCTCAGCTTCCCAAGTAGCTGGGACCACAGGCATACACCATCACAACTGGCTAATTTTTGTGCTTTTTGCAGAGACGGAGTCTTGACATGTTGCCCAGGCTGTTCAAACTCCAAGGTTCAAGCAATCTTCCCACCTTGGCTCCCAAGGCACTGGAATTACAGGTGAGGCACCATGCCTGGCTTGTTTATTTTTATCATATAGTATTCCATGTACAAATGTAAGAAGATTTATTTATTCATTCCACTCTTATTATAATCTGAATGTTTCTACTATTATAAATTATACTGCTATGGACATTCTCGAATGTGTCTTCTGGTGCACATATAGATGCGTTTCTGTTGGGTGTAAACCTAGGAGTGAATTTTGAGGGTCAAAGAATACATGTTTTAGTTTTAATAGATACTGCCAAAGAATGTTCCAAAGTAGTTGTACAAATAATCTCCTAATAGTAGTATGTGAGAGTTTCTATTGCTTAACACTGTGGGTGTCAACATCGTGTCAACAGTATAGGTTTTTATTGTTTTGATTTCTAAATTTGCCATCCTGATGGATGCATAGAGTTATGATTTGAATTTGTGATTCCCTCACGGCTAATGTTTTCATAGACTCAATGGCTATTTGGATATTGTTATAAACTAAATATTTGTGCCCCTGCCAAAATTTATATGTTGAAATCCTAACCTCCAATGTGACAGTATTAGGAGATAGAACTATTTGGGAGTAATTAGGTCAGGAGAGTGGAACCGTCATGAATGGGGTTAGTGCCTTTATAAGAAGAGATGAGAGATTATTTCTCTCTCTGCCATGTGAGGATACAATGAGGAGACAGCCACCTGCAAATCAAAGAGGACCACCACCAAGAACACAATCATGCTGGAATCCTAATCTTAGACTTCCAGCCTACAGAGCTTTGAGAAGTAAATGTGTATTGTTTGACCAACTAGTCTATGGTATGCTGCTATAGCAGTCCAAGCTGACTGAAACAGATGTCCTCTTTTGGAAGTGCCTGCTAAAAACTTGGGTTGTTTTTTTTCTTTTTATTTCTTTTTTTTTTTTTTTCTTTCCATTTGA
>NW_012113030.1:1358527-1363935 GCF_000951035.1 Colobus angolensis palliatus | reverse complement strand
TTTTTTTTAATTTAATAAAGTCCAATGTATTCATTTTTTTAGCATTTTTTTACCTTCAAAAACTTGTCTATCTCAAATCATGAAGATATATTTGTATGTAATATTGTAGAAATTCCATTATTTTACCTTTTATATTTATATCTAAAATCCACATAGAAGACTTATGGTTTCCACTCTGACATGTAAAGAGTTTGCAAGTCATCATTCCTGTCCCCACAACAAGAAGGCTGAAAATTTGAAAATCAACAATTCTTCTTAGATCCATCAGAACATTGCAGTCATAAATCACAATGAAATGAAAAATCAATTTCATGAGTTTTCCCTCCAAGAGACCCACCAGATTATCACAGTGAACGTTTGAGAAAAATTCCCTCTTGCTTCCAGCAAAGACAGGTATAAAGCAATAATAATAAAGACAAGGGAAACGTACCCACTTTGAAATATGCCCAGAGTATTCTGGTCTTCATTCTGTCCTCCGTAACAAAGGCTGTCTCTCAGGGAAACTACTACAGCCTTTCTATCTGACCTGATGGAAGGTCAATTAGCTAACTCCAGGCTCGGTTTCAGTCTCACATAAGCATAGGGGGGAAAAAGGCTAAGAAACTCTTCTAAAAGTCACCACCCAGGGAAGATAGCCCACCAAAGAGAAGAGAAAGGAGAGAGATATTTTAATCACAAAATAATATAAGATTAAAATAAGATAATACGCCAGAACATCTAAGAACTGTGGGATATGACAAAAGGTATAACATACATATAATGGGAATACCAGGAGAAGAATGAGAGCAAGAGGCAAAAGAAATATTAGAAGTAATAACTTATCATAAATTTCCACAATTAATAAGAAACACCAAGCCAAAGATCAAGAAAGCTCAGAGAATACCAAGGAGAACAAATACCCAAAATTTAGGCATATGATATCCAAACTAGGAAACCAAAAACAAAACATCTTGAAAAAAGCCAGAGGGTGGGTGGGTAATACCTCATCTACAGAGGAACAAGGATAGAGTTATATTGGAACTCTCTTCAGAAACCACGCAAGCAAGAGGAGAGTAGAATGAAGTATTTAAAGTGTTGAAAGAAAAAGACCACCAACAGAGATTTCTATATCCAGTGAAAATATCCTTAAAAAATGAAAAAATTATAAAGGCTTTTTCAGACAAACAAAAACTGAGGAAATTTGTCAGCAATAGATTTATTTGCCTTGCAAGAAATGTGAAAAGTTCTTCAGGGAGAAGAAAAATGATATAGGTGAGAAACTTGGATTTACATAAAGAAAGGAAGAGTGTTAAGGTATAAAGGAAGGTTTTTTTAAAAAAAAAAAAAACTGTCTTACTCATATCTTATGTAATATATAATTATCCAAAATAATAATAGCAACAACATATATAGCTTCCCAATAAATAGAATAAATGCACCAATGTTATAAGGAATGAGAAGAAATTGGGAAGATTCTGTTACAAGGTATGTGCACTTCCCATGAAGCTACATACTACTATTTGATAGTGTACTTACATTATTTGTAAATGTATATTGAAAACTCTAGGTCAAGGCCTAAAATTTTTTTAACTGATTTCTAAGAAAGGAGGGAAAATGGAATCATATAAAATGCTCAATTAAAATAAAAAAAGTTGGGGTTGGTTTGGGGATGATACTGTTCCACCTTAGATCAGGCACCAGGAGTGCAAGAACAGCCTGGGCAACATAGGGAGACCTCATCTCTACAAAAGAAAAACATGTATTTTTAAATATATATTATATAAAATTTATATATATTACATATATTTAAGTCCTATATACATGTATATATATGTCTCTATATGACTTATATATATAGGACTTAAATATATATATATATTAGCCAGGCATGGTGGTATACACCTGTGGGCCCAGCTACTCAGGAGGCTGAAGTGGGAGGATCAGCCTAGGAGGTTGAGGCTGCAGTGAACCGAGATCGTGCCACTGCACTCCAGCCTAGGTGACAGGGTGAGACTCTGTCTCAAAAAAAAAAAAAAAAAAGAATATATTTCAAGAACTATAAAGTAATACCTTATAAAAGGTATAAAATCCATAACCTGGAGTGTCATCCCCCTTCCTACTTAATCTATAATCACAACAATAATTTTTCTTTTAAACTCAAAATTTTTATGAAAAGAAAACTGATCACTAGAACCATAGTAAACACTGATCCTAATTATTCTCAATGGTAGTCTAAAACATCTGTGATACACTTCTATATAAGTCAAAATAAATTTTCACTGACAAAAAAATAAAATCAAAGAAGTTAGAAAATGGGAAGATTTTTCAAAAGTGAAACAAATAGAAAACAATTTAAAATGTGGCAGATATTAATTCAACTGTATCAATAATCACTTTAGATGTCTGTCCCTTCAGGCTGCTATAACAAAATACCATAAACTGAGTAGCTCATAAAACAGAAGTTTATTTCTTACTGTTCTGGAGTCTGGGAAATCCACAATCAAGTCACCAGCAGATTCAATATCTGGTGAGAGCACACTTTTTGGTTCATAGATGGTACCTTCTTTCAGGGTCCTCATGTGGTGAAAGTTGTGAACAGCCTCCTTGGGCCTCTTTATAAAGGCACTAATACCATTCATGAGGGCTCTACCCTCATAACTTAACAAACTTCCAAAAGTCCCAAATCCTAATACCATCATCTTGGAGAGTAGGATTTCAAAACATGAATAATGAGGGGATATAAACATTCAGACCATAGTAGATCTAAATGACGTAAATAGACCAATTAAAAGAGGTTATCAGAATGGATCAAAAACAAGACCCAACAATAATCCCACTTTAGACACAGGTTGAGCATCCCTAATTTGAAAATCCAAAATCAAAAGTGTGCCAAAATCCAAAGTCTTTTGAGCACTGACATGTTGCTCAAAGGAAATGCTCATTGGAGCATTTCAGATTTTCAGATTAGGAATGTTCAACCTGTAAATATAATGCAAATATTCCAAAGTCCAAAAAAGTCTGAAATCTGAAAAATTTTTGTCCTAAGCATTTTGGATATGGGATACACAGCTTGTGTAGAAACTCAGGTTAAAAGTAAAGGGATAGAGAAAGATGTACCATGTTAACACCAGTCAAAAGAAAGCTAAAGAAGCTATGTTGATTTCAGATAAAGCAGAATCAGGGCAAGGAAATTTATCAGGGATAAAGAAGAGTGTTACATATTAATAAAAGTGTCAATTCTCCAAAAAGACATAATAATCATTAATGTGTATTCAGAGAACCAAAATACATTATGCAAAACTTATAGAACTATAAGGCAAAGTAGATGAATCCACAATTACAGTTGGAGATTTTATCTGTAATGGACAGATCCAGCAAGCAGAAAATCAGTATAAGAATATAGTTGAACTGAACAGCACTGTCAGTCAACTGGATTTAATTGGCATTTTTAGAACACTTCCCCAACCATGGCAGAATAAACTGTCTTATCAAACCCACAGGGAATGTTCACCAAGATAGACCACATTGTGGGCCATAAAACACATATTTAAATATAAAACACATATTTAAATATAAACACATAAACACTAATTTAAAGAATAGAAATCATACAAAGTATGCTCTTAGACCACAATTGAATTAAAATAGAAATCAATAAAAAAAATACCTAGGTCTCAAATATTTGGAGATTAAACAACACACTTTTAAATAACACATGGGTCAAAGAAGAAGTTTCAAGAAAATTAAAAAGTAAATGAAAATTAAAATACAATTTATCAAAATGTGCAGAATGCAGCAAGAACTATGTCTAGAGGGAAATTTGTAATACTGAACTTATATATTAGAAAAGAAGAAAGACCTAAAATCAGTAACCTAAGCCTTCATATTAGATAACTAGCGAAAGAAGAGTGATAGAACCCTAAAGCAAGCAGAAGAAAAGAACTAATAAAAATTAGAGTGGAAATTAACAAAATTGAAAGTGGGGAAGAAATAACAAAATCAACAAAACCAAAAATAGAGCAATCTAATCGATAAACCCTTAGCCAGGTTAACCCAGAAAAATGTAAAAATAAATTATTAATATCAGAAATGAAAGAGGAGACATTACTACTGACCCCATGGCCAATAAAAGGATAATAAAGACTATTTTGAACAACTCTATGCCCACAATGTGGTAATATTTAGATAAAATGGACTAATTCCTCAAAAGATTTATAAAAACTCATACAAAGAGAAATAGGCCATCTGAATAGGCCTGAATCCATTAAAGAAATTGAATGAGCAATTAATAACCTTCCAAAACAAAAAGCACCAGGCCCAGATAGTCTCACTGGTGAATTCTACCAAACATTTAAGAAAGAAATGATAGCAATTCTTCACAATCTCTTCCAGAAAACAGAAGCAGAGGGAACACTTCCTAATTTATTCTAATAGACCAGTATCACCTTAATACCAAAACCAGATGAAGATATTACAAGAAAGAAAAATCATGTGCCAATGTATCTCATGAATACAGGTGTTAAAATTTCTAACAAAATATCAGCAAATCAATCCATCACAACCAGATGGCAGGTATGCAAGGCTGATTCAATGTTCAAAAATTTATTAATATAATCCATAAAACCAACAGGTTAAGAAAAATCACACGATCATATCAATACATGCAGAAAAAGCATTTGAAAAATCCAACATTTATTTATGATCAAAACTCTCAGCAAACTAAAAATTTAAGAAAACTTTTTCAGCTTGATAAATAATAGCTACCAAAAACCTCCAGCTACGTCATACTTAATGGTGGGAAACTAGTTGCTTTCTGCCTAAGATAAGGAATGAGACTAGGATGTCCTTCTCACCACACCTATTCAACATTACACTGAAGTCCTAGCCAACGCAGTAAGACCAGAAAAGAAGACAAAAGGCATACAGGTTGGGAAGAAACAAATAAAACTGTCTTTGCTCACATATGACACGATTGTCTATGTGGAAAATTAAAAACAAATTCCTGGAACTAATAAGCAATTATGGCAAATAGCAAGATTGCATGACACAGTGTTAATATACTAAAGTCAATAACTTTCCTACATACCATCAATGAACAATTGGAATTTGAAATTCAAAGCATATTTTTTACATTAGCACCAAAAGCACCCAAAATAACTAGGTGTAAATCTGATAAAAAAAATACATATAAATTAATCTGGCATAGGTAAAATATATACATATATATGAGAAAAATATTTTTAGATAAACTATATACATATATAGATAAAATATATAAATCTGGCCAGGCACAGTGGCTCACGCCTGTAATCCCAGCACTGTGGGAGGCCAAGGCAGGTGGACCACCTGATGTCAGAGTTTCACCAGCCTGGCCAACATGGTGAAACCCTGTCTCTACTAAAAATACAAAAATTAGCCAGGTATGATGG
>NW_012113030.1:1352986-1357602 GCF_000951035.1 Colobus angolensis palliatus | reverse complement strand
CTCAGCCGGCTAGTTTTTTTTTGTATTTTTTTTAGTAGAGACGGGGTTTCACCGTGTAGACCAGGATGGTCTCGATCTCCTGACCTCATGATCCACCCGTCTCGGCCTCCCAAAGTGCTGGGATTACAGGCTTGAGCCACCGCAAAAATAACTCTGAAGAGAATGAAAAGACAAGCTACAAAAAAGATAACCCAATTAAAAAATGGAAGATCTATCTGAACAGACACTTCATCAAAGAAGATATACAGGTGGCAAATGATCATATGAAAATATGTTCAGCATCACATGTCACTAGGGTATTGAAAATTGAGATACTACCACATATGGATTAGAATGACTAAAATAAAAAACCTGACAACATCAAAGGCTGGCAAGAATGTGGACCAACAGGACCTCTCATCTATTATGGGTGGAAAGTGCAAAATGGCACAGCTGCTTTAGAACACAATCTGGCAGTTTTTGACGAAGGTAAACATGGACTTAATACAAATACCAATATGCTCCTAAGTAACCCAGATGAATTAAAATGTGTTTTGGTATTATGGCCACACAAAAACCTGCACGCAATGTTTATAACAGCTTTATTCATAATTGCTCCAAATGGAAAGCAATCAAGATATCCCTCAATAGATAAATGAATAATCCAAACTGTGATACATCCATACAATGGAACATTATTTAGCACTAAAAATAAATGCACAACCAAGCCATTAAATGACACCAAGGAAACAAATGCATATTGCAAAGTGAAAGATTCCAGTCTGAAAAGTTTACATACTCTGTCATTCCAACTACATGACATCTTAGAAAATGTAAAACAATAGAGGCAATAAAAAGGTCCATGGTTGCGTGGATTGTTGGAGGGTGATGGAAGGGATGGATAGGTGAAGCACAGAGGATGTCTGCGACAGTGAAACTATTCTGTATGGTACTGTAATGGTGGATACCTGATATTATGCATTTGTCAAAACCCACAGAACTATACAACACAAAGAACTCTAATGTAAACTATGGACTTCAGTTAATAATAGTCTATCAATATCGGTTTATTAATTGTGATGAATATGCCACACTAATGCAAGATGCTGAAACCAGGGAAAACTGTGGGGAAGGGGGGTTGTATAAGAATACTTCATGATCCATTCAGTTTTTCTATAGTTTTAAGTTTTAGCTCTAAAATATAGCCTATTAATTTTTAACCCACGTAAAATTGATTTTTGTGTGTGTTCCAAACTAAGGACCATAATTGCATATAGAATCTAAATTCACATATACCCATGTTGTGTGTGTGTACTGGGGGGTAGCGAATAATGGAGGAAGCTGGGAGGCTCTCATAATCATCCAGTTTCAGGGTGATAGTGACTCAGATCTGGGTGGTAAAAGCAGGATAATGTGACATGCATGGATTCTGTATGTATTTTAAAACTGGAGCCCAGTTATTATTTTCTGTTATTACAGATTATTTTAGTCTGTATTACAATTTTCCAGAAATGCACTTGTGCACTATATACTGTTTTACATCTAGCTTTGTTCTTTCAACATGTTTTTGGAGCTCATCCATGTTGTTTCATATATCAGCAGTTTGGTCTTATTTAATTGCTCAGTATTACATTGCATGGATATTCCACAATTACCTTGAATTGTTTTCAGTTCAAGGCTGTTATTAATAAAGCCTCTATGATCATCCATGTGCAGTCTTTGTATGGACATATATGCATTTCTTTGGGGAAATATCCACAAGTAGATTTGCTAGACTGTACAGAAAGAGAATATTTATACTAAACTGCCAAATTGTTTTTCAAAGTAGTTGTATAATTTTACATTCCCATAAGTAATGTATAAGAGTTCCATATTCTCACCAATACCTGGTTATGTCAATCTTTTAAATTTTAGTCATTCTAGTGGGTATGTAGTGGTAGCTCATTGCTATTTTAATTTGCATATCCTTAATGATTAATGATGTTGAGCATCTTTTCATGTGTTTCTTGGTCATTCACAGATCTTCTTTTGTGAAGTGCCCAAAATTTTGCCAAATTTTTTAGTGAGTTGTCTGTCTCTTATTGAGTTATAACTGACAAAGGTTTTATATCCAAAATATATAAAGAAATGTTATATGTGCAGCAAATAATTTCTGACAGTCTGTAGCTTGCCTTTTCGTTTTAACAGTGTATTTGAAGAGTAGAAGTTTTGAAATTTTGAAGTCCAATTTATTCTCTTTTATGACTTTGTGTTCTAAGAAATCTTTGCCTATACCAAGGATATATTCTGTTTTCTTCTAGAAGCTTTATCTCATTTCAGATCTGATGCTTAGGTCTATTTTGAGTTAATTTTGTATATAGAGTGAGTTAAGGGCTAAGATTCATTTTTTCCCCACATGGATATTCAGTTTGTCCAGCACCATTTATTACAAAAACTGTCCTTTTCTCCATTTGAATTACCTTGGTTTTTCTAATTTGGCAGCCACTTCTTCCTGTTCTCTCCTTTACTGTTTCTTCCTCATCACCCCAGATATTAAATGTCAGAGTGACCCAGGGTTCACATTTAAGCCTCTTCTCCGTCTTCACTCACTCCTTAGGAAATCTCATCCAGTCCCAGGACTTTATTGCTATCAATATGTAGATAATTCTCAAATGCATTTCTGATTCTTCCCCTGAATTCCAGGTTCATATGGCCAATAATCTACTCATCATCTCCACTTGCATGTCTAACAAATAAACATCTAAAATTTCACATATTAAGATATAAGTATTAATTCCCCATACCTCCCCCACCATACCTGCTCCTTTTATAGCCTTCAATGTGTTAGTTGCTCCACATTATGTAAGATCACATGTCTATCTTATAGCTGCTTCATCTCCATGTCAGAAACCTTGGAGTTATCCTGACTCCTCTTTTTCTCACAGAATATATCCAATCCAATAGCAAATCTCTTGGGCTCCGAGTTTAAAATACACACAGAATCCAACCATTTCTCATTATGCTGCTCCTAGCACTCAGATCTGAGCCATCATCACCCTGCAACTGGATTGTTGTGAGAGCCTCCCAGCTTCCTTCCTTGTTTGACCCCCCTCTCCAATGGATACATAATCTGTTAATTATACCCAGCACTATAATCATCATCTACTCAAAATCTTCCAGTATTGCCCATCTCATTCAGAGTATAATCTAAGGTTCTTACATAAGCTGCAAGACCCTCCAGACTATGGTCCCCTTGATATCTCTACGATCTCATATTTTATTGCTCTTCCCTTGCATGCTGTGCTCCAGCCACACTGGCCTCCTTGTCGTACCTCAAACATGTCAAGCTGCTCCCATTTCAGGGCCTTTGTGCTTGTTTTCGCCTCTGCCTGCAGTGCTCACATCCTAGATATCTGCATGGCCTACTCCTTCCTCCCTTTGTGTTTCTGCTCAAACGTTATCTTCTTTGTAAAGCCATCCTCATCCACCCTAATAAAATAGCACCATCCATTATTTTCTACCTTGTTATTCTTTTCTTTCTATAACACTTACAAAGAAAAAAAGAAACACTGCATGTAACTTTCTTGTCTTCCCCTTCCAGAATGAAAGCTCCTCAAAAATAAGGACTTTGTGTTGTTTAATGCTGTATTCTCAAGAGCAAGAATAGTCTGCCACATAATAGGTGCTCATTAAGTATTTGTTGTCAAATGAAAAACTCCTACCCATTCAATCTCTCTTTCCTGGAGACTTTCCTGACCTAGTTAAGAATAACAACTTTCTTTTCTCTCTAGACTCCCAAATAATTTTGTATCTCTTCTACAAGCCTGTGAAGATCTCTCTTCACTATTTGATGATATCCTATTTGCATTTTATTCCCTGGCACCTAGCATAACATCAATTAACAAGTATTTGTTGAATAAATAAATGAATGAGTTGATAAGGGACCTCTATTATAAGCATAATTACTGGGTAAATAGAATAAATCCTGCCCTATCTCCCTTCCTCATACTTGCATTCTTACTCTTATCCTTTTTCCAACCACCCCACTGATACTGGCTACTCTCTCTCTTACCCATGCCTCCTCATAATCATATCTTCTTACTCTTACCTCTTATTAATCCTAGATAAGCAATCTTAGAAACTTACTTCTAAAGTATAAATAGAAAATTTAAACCACCACCAAAATTAAATGTCTAATGGTTAATCCTCATCCTGTCCTTTCTTTACAGAGAGTGCTCTGCAGGGAGTCTACCACTGTGATGGTTAATACTGAGGGTCAGCTTAACTGGATTGAAGGATGCAAAGTATTGTTCCTGGGTGTGTCTGTGAGGGTGTTGCCAAAGGAGATTAACATTTGAGTCAGTGGGCTGGGAAAGGTAGACCCAGCTGTAATCTAGGTGGGCACCATCTAATCAGCTGCCAGCACAGCTAGAAGATAAAGCAGGCAGAAAAACATGAAAAGATTAGACTGGCCTAGCCTCTGAGCCTACATCTTTCTCCCATGCTGGATGCTTCCTGCCCTTGAACATCAGACTCCAAGTTCTTCAGTTTTGGGACTCAGACTCGCTCTCCTTGCTCCTCAGCTTGCAGACAGCCTATTGTGGGACCTTATGATCATGTGAGTTAATACTTAATAAACTCATTTTTTATATATATAA
>NW_012113030.1:1318894-1352626 GCF_000951035.1 Colobus angolensis palliatus | reverse complement strand
CTTTTTAGAAGACTTCCTAATAAAAGAGATTTAAAATACAACAAATATCAAGTTTGTGCATTTTCAATTTCATTATCAGCGCCACCTTCATTATCCAAAATTATTACTAAAGCTTATGACACATACAGCATGAGCAGCAGACAGAAAATTTTGAAGTCAGTGCCTCTGTGGATCACAGGTGCAGAGGCAGACATCACAGCTGTCAAGCAGTTATTTACAAGTGAGACACTTCTCTGGTAGACACTTCTCCGGTAGAAACTGACTACCTTCTTTAAGGGAAAAGAGGTTGCAAAACTGTGGAGTATTAGAACATGAAGCCAAAGAGGAAAACTGACTTGCCTAAGGCCACTCAACAAATTATTCAGCCAGGATGGGAACTCATACTTAACTCCAACTTCTTATTCCTCCTCCAAGTTTTCTACTACTCAGGGGCTCTTTAGGGTAAATTACCCATGAAACACACACACTAAATTCCATTCATATTAAGATATGCTTCCTTTTTTCTCCCCTCACCCATGGTAGTAATAGCAAGAAGTAAAAGCTTTTTCATTATAAAGTAAACTTCCATTTTTCTTTCTTGATAGGTTTTCAGGTTTTCCTCTAAAAGTAATTAAAAGTACTACTCAAGTTGTTCCTAGTTATCTAGAATGGCTTATGCTGCCATTAGCTTCTACAGCTCTATCATTAGAGAAATGGACTGTACTTCTTCTTAACCTTTCACAGGCAGCCACAATTGCGTGACTTTAAAAGACCAGATGTCAAAAGCAGGTAAATCCTTTGTACTGTAATGAGCATAATGATGAATAATGGCACTTATGTTCAATAAATGATGTCCTGCCCATAAACAGCCTTTCCTCTCAGATATTCTATTTAATTCAATGATATATTCCAGGTAATTTGTGGAACAGAATGAGAAATTACCTTAAACAAGAAGACTTTGGAATTTACTAAAATATATCTTGTTGAAAATAATTAATGGAAGCAGAGTTTGCAGAAGTAAAATTATGGCATTAAAATCCCTCATTGCATGAATTCATCCTCCAAGTGGCCTGCCTTGGAGCAGGTGTAGAGATAAGGGCATTGTGGCATGAACAATGTTGGTAATAAAAGGCATGCTATTGATAGCAATGTGCCATGGTATGTGGTGCTCTTTGGGTGTTTTAAGAACAGAGACGGTAATCCATATAGTGTTCATCATCTCCCACTTAAACTACTGATCTTGCTATGTATATTCCTTGGAACTATCCTAGTAATCTTTGGAAAACATAAATCACATCACACCACCCACCCCCATTCAAACTACTAATGGTTTCCCACCATAGTTGAAATAAAAATCCAAATTGCTTTCCACGCTCTATAATACCCTAAAAAGACCTATCTCTAGCCTGCCTCTCTGACATTATATCTTCTACTATTTTTCCCCCTTGGTACTCCGTACTAGTTACACTTGTGGTATTGATAGTTCTTAAATATTCGAAGATATTCCTTCCCCAAGGGACCTTGCATTTTTTTCTCCCCTGTATCTCATTTTTGCGTGAATTCCTTCCTCGTCCCATTCAAGAATCTGCTTATAATATTATCTACAACTTCTATTCCCAGCAACACAGCAAACTACATACCTTGAAAAAAAACTTTCCCAGCAGAGAACAGCTAAAATTGCTTTAAAAATACATTTTTAGATATTTTAATAGTTTGAGAAGCTTTTTAAAAAATCATAGAAACCAAAAAGTTAAAGCAAAAACATTAATCTCAAAAGGTAAGAGAATACTGAAAACAATGCCTGTCCTGAGACAATGGCTGATCCCTGATAGTCCAGAGCTGTACTGTTCGATACAGTAGCTACTTGCCACCTGTGGCTATTTAAATTTTTAAAAATAATTAAAAATTTAATTTCTCAATTACATAAGCCACATTTCAAGTGTTCAATAATCACAGTGGCTGATGGATACCATGTTGGACAACACAAATACAGAACGTTTCCATCATTATAGAAAGTTGAATCGGACGCTCTGATCTCAATTTTAAGCAAAACCTAGAGCCCACTGAAAGAGAAAGTTAGATTGGAGACCTCCTCCTCTTTCAAGTACACAGATCCCCTAAAGAAAAAAACACTACACCTACAGGGAACATCTGAGCTAGAAAGAAAATCTTTCCTCCCAAAGTAAAGCAGGAAAAACAATGTGTGTCTAAGCCTTGACCCCAAATTGAAGAAAAAATGTTCTTCTAGAATACATAACAACCTGTTCTTCATGTATGTTTGGAGCCAGAATTTTCTCTACCTCTATGATCCAATTAATTTGAAGCTGAGAAATTTCTTTAAGGCTGGAATGGGAGTGTCACCATGTTCCCAACAGAAGTAAATGCAAACCATCTACTAAGGAACCTAACCTAAATCCCAGGCTTCAACAAAATCCCTGCAAAATGTATAAAAATATATATGTTCACAAAAAGATAAAATACAAGAGTAAATAAGATACTAAAAGTGATCAGAAATCACTGAAAGAAGAGTAACTCTCTCAAATACTGTAGATATTAGAATTATTACATATAGAATATAATGGTTATGTAACAAATACCATTAAAATAAGAGTATCAATACTACAATTAATAACAATTAATAAATGATTCACTGCATACAGCCATTATGGAAAACAATACAGAGCTTCCTCAAAAAACTGAAAACAGAACTGCCATATGACCCAACAAGCCCACTGCTGGGCATATGTCCAAAAGAAAGGAAATCAGTATGTCGATGAGATATCTGTACTACCATGGTTATTGTAGCACTATTCACAATAGCCAAAATACGGAATCAATCTGAGTGTCCATCAATAGATGAGTACTTTTTTAAAATGTGGTATCTATAACAATGAAGTATTTTTCAGCCATAAAAAAAGAATGAAATCCTGTCATTTGCAGCAACTGGATGGAATGGGAGGTCATTATGTTAGTGAAATGAGCCAGTCACAGAAAGATAAACATCACATGTTCTCACTTAGATGTGGAAGCTAAAAAACTGAATCTCATGGAGGTAGAGAACAGAATGATGGTTACAAAGGCTGGGAAAGGAAGTGGGTATGGGGAATGAAGAAGAGTTGGTTAAAGGGTACAAAAATACTGTTAGGGCTGGGCGCGGTGGCTCAAGCCTGTAATCCCAGCACTTTGGGAGGCCGAGACGGGCGGATCACGAGGTCAGGAGTTCGAGACCATCCTGGCTAACACGGTGAAACCCCGTCTCTACTAAAAAATACAAAAAGCTAGCCGGGCGAGGTGGTTGGCGCCTGTAGTCCCAGCTACTCGGGAGGCTGAGGCAGGAGAATGGCGTAAACCCGGGAGGCGGAGCTTGCAGTGAGCTGAGATCAGGCCACTGCACTCCAGCCTGGGCGACACAGCGAGACTCCGTTTCAAAAAAATAAAATAAAATATCTAGAAATTTAAAATATAGTAAATAATATTATTAAACAGATTTGAAATGATTGAAGAGAAAATAACTGGAAAATAAATCTAAAGAAATTACACAGATTACAGCATAAGATAAAAAAGTGATTAAGTCACAGGAGACTAGAGTAATAAATCTAATTGAAGTTTGGAAATAAGGTAATAGACAATATTTGAAAAGTAAATGGCTGAGAATTTTCCCAAATTATGAAAGTCATAAATTCTCAGGTTCCAGAAGCCAAACAAATGCTAGAAGGGTAAATAAAAAGAAACATATATGTAGAGATATTGTAATGAACCTGCAGAATACCAAAGATAAAAATATTTTTAAATACACAGTAAAAAGGCAAACCAGCAACGAAGTAGTATCAATTAGACTGATGCCTGACTTCTCAAAAGCAACAATGAAGCTAGAAGTAAAAGGAATAACAACTTCAAGATTAGATAGTTATGACCTAGAATTATATACCAAGTGAAAATGTTGTTTCAAGAATCAAGTCTGTGTCAATCAAACTCTATCTTAGATCAGGGTCTCTAGAACCACAGCTTGAAACAGGAATCTCTATACAAGTGATTAACTGAGAGACTTTTCTCCTGAGCAAATTATAATAATGTAAGGGGAACAGGATAAGGCAGGAAAAGAAACTCAAGATGTGGTTTCAGCTATAGTCTAGCCCCAGCCTGACCCCAAGGGAGTTCTGGAGTATGATTATCACCACGTGGTTGTCCCATCTTGCGGCAAAAGGCTTAGGCTTTTTTCAAAAACCCAGGTGGTGTTTATTAATTCCTTACATCAAGTATCTTCTCCATCAACAAGACTTTAACTTGTGTTTTAGAGTCATGTTAAGACAAACAACTTAGGCATTATTTATAGGCTTTACTATTTTCATTGTTCATTTAAACTTTTTTATATATCATGGCCTTAATATCTAGTCTTTTTAAAGTTATGTTATATTTACACTCAAGGAACATGATATTAATGTATTCACCACTGAGATTGTCTGTACTAATATTTTGCTACATTTCCTTTAGATTGTCCTTATTTTCAAAGAAACAACACATTACAAATACAGTTACAGTCCCACCCTCCGTCTCTTCCTCGTTCCTGTCTACTCAGAAGTAACCCTTTTCCTGAAATAAGTATTATCATACTCATATATGTTTATGTCTTTCCTTTGGATAAACTTCCTAAATGTTTGATACTCTATATTCAACGTTGCCTTTTTTTTTTAGCCACAACATTATGTCTCTGAGACTTGCTATGTTGATACATTCAAATCCAATTCATTCATTTCATTCTTAGGCATTCTACTGGACCAACAAACAACAGTGTATTTTTTTTCATCCCCCTGCTATTTGACAATAAAATTTTCTTAACCTGTAACAATTAACAACTCAGAAATATACATCTTTGTATATGTCTCCTTGAACAAGAGTGTCTCCCTGATAAGCTCCCAGAAGTAGAACTGTTGGGCTATGGAGAAAATGCATTGTCAACCTTACTTGGTAGTTCCAACATAGCTTTCCAAAGTGTTTATACTTATTTTCCCTCCCTCCAGCCACGCCTTGGAGTTCTTGTTTTGTTAGCATTATCACCAACATTGGATATTATCAAACTTAATAAATTTGTAAATATAAAATGTTATGTCCTTGTTTTAATTTACATTTCCTAAATACTAAAGAAATTGGACATATTTACATATATTTATTGGCCATTGTTTTACTTCATTTTCACACTGCTAATAAAGACAGGCCTGAGACTGAGTAATTTATAAAGAAAAAGAGGTTTAATGGATTCATAGTTCCACGTGGCTGGGGAGGCCTCACAATCACGGCGGAAGGCGAAGGAGGAGAAAGGCACGTCTTATACAGCAGCAGGCAAGAGAGAGCACGTGAGGGGAACTGCTGTTTATAAAATCATCAGACTTCATGAGACTTACTCACTATCATGGGAACAGCACGCGAAAAACCTGCCCCATGATTTAATTACCTCCCACAGGGTCCCTCCCATGACACACGGGGATTATTAGAATTCAAGGTGAGATTTAGGTGGGGACACAGCCAAACCATATCAGCCATCCCTCTTCCTCTGTCAGTTTACCACTATATATGTTCACAATGTTTCTCTCTGAGAGTATGGATTTCAAAAGCATTTTATATATTCTGCATATTCATATTTCATTGGTAATACGAGTTGCAAATGTCTCTTCTCAGTCTATGACTTTTATTTTCATCTCCTACCTTTCATACAGAAGTTGTATGTTTCAGTGTGTCAGAATGTATTAATTTTTCCTTTTGTGCTTTCTCTGTTTAAGAATTATATCTTAGGAATAAGTTCAAGAGAGCTATTGTACAACATGGTTGTATAGTTAATAACATATTTTGAAAATCACTGGGTAGATTGTTTTTACCACAAAAAATGATAAGTAGGTGAACTGAGCCATTCCACAATGTATACATATTTCTTTTTTTTTTTTTTTGAGGCAGACATATTTCAAAACAATGTTGTATACAATAAATAAAAATATATACAATTTCTATTGGTCAATTAAAAATTTTTTTCTCTAAAGGCATAAAAATATTCTCCCATTTTTTGGTTGAAAATTTTAGAGCTTTGCTGATCACATTTAGGTTTTAAGCTATCTGGAATGTATTTTTGTGAATGATGTGGTATAGCGATCTAATTTTATCTTGTACTATATAATGGCCAAGTACCTCAGCATCATTTATTGATGATTTTATCCCCTTTCTCACATATGAAACTCCCAAGTATACGGTCTGTCTTCTCTCTCTTCTTTATCGGTCAATTTGTCTAGCTGGGAAAATATCTCACAGTTTTAAATAGTGAGGTTTCATATTACTTCCGAGAATCTGTAAAATGATTCATCACATGTTGTTCTTTTATCAAGTTACCTTAGCTAAGGGCTTAAGCTTTTGTATCCTGGTCCCTCCAATCAGTCAGCATTGACTGCAGGCTGCCCCAAGGGTAGGAGGGCCTAACTTCCCAGGCATTTCTAAGCAAGGTGACTCCCAGGGGCCAAAGGCAATTCTCTGGAGAAGACTGTAACTATAAGCCATAAGCAGTCAACAGTCACAGTAGCAGGAAGACAGTTACACCCGGCAGGTAGAAGGGATCTGGGTGGGGCGCCAACAGATTCTAGTACAGGGTTCAAAAGGAAAACAGATGGCACACTCAAATTAGGATAATTTAAAGGTAGTATATTTGCAAAGGATAAAGGTGTGCTTGGGGTTAGGTAAACTACAAGAGATAAAACTGTTACTATTTCTAGAGCTGGGGGATGAAGGGATAGCGTGGCTGCTGGAACCAATAATTAGAGGGTCATGTAGATAGAGCTGCCTTGGGAGAAGCAATGACCTTCAGTCGAGGACTACAATCAGTCAAGGTGACCACTGAGGAGAGTGGAGCAGAGAAAGAAATATCCTAAGAGCTTCTGCACAGCAAAAGAAACTACCATCAGAGTGAACAGGCAACCTACAGAATGGGAGAAAATTTTTGCCATCTACTCATCTGACAAAGGGCTAATATCCAGAACCTATAAAGAACTCAATCAAATTTACAAGAAAAAAACAAACAATCCCATCCAAAAGTGGGCAAAGGATACGAACAGACACTTCTCAAAAGAAGACATTCATACAGCCAACAGACACATGAAAAAATGCTCATCATCACTCGCCATCAGAGAAATGCAAATCAAAACCACAATGAGATACCATCTCACACCAGTTAGAATGGCAATCATTAAAAAATCAGGAAACAGGCCGGGCGCGGTGGCTCAAGCCTGTAATCCCAGCACTTTGGGAGGCCGAGACCATCCTGGCTAACACCGTGAAACCCCGTCTCTACTAAAAAATACAAAAAACTAGCTGGGCGAGGTGGCTGGCACCTGTAGTCCCAGCTACTCGGGAGGCTGAGGCAGGAGAATGGCGTAAACCCGGGAGGCGGAGCTTGCAGTGAGCTGAGATCAGGCCACTGCACTCCAGCCTGGGCGATAGAGCGAGACTCCGTCTCACAAAAAAAAAAAAATCAGGAAACAACGGGTACTGGAGAGGACGTGGAGAAATGGGAACACTTTTATACTGTTGGTGGGATTGTAAACTAGTTCAACCATTGTGGAAAACAGTGTGGTGATTCCTCAAGGATCTAGAACTAGAAATACCATTTGACCCAGCCATCCCATTACTGGGGATATACCCAAAGGATTATAAGGCATGCTGCTATAAAGACACATGTACACGTATGTTTATTGCAGCACTATTCACAATAGCAAAGACTTGGAATCAACCCAAATGTCCATCAGTGACAGACTGGATTAAGAAAATGTGGCACATATACACCATGGAATAATATGCAGCCATAAAAAAGGATGAGTTCGTGTCCTTTGTAGGGACATGGATGCAGCTGGAAACCATCATTCTCAGCAAACTGTCGCAAAAACAGAAAACCAAATATCGCATGTTCTTACCCATAGGTGGGAAATGAACAATGAGATCACTTGAACACAGGAAGGGGAACATCACACACCGGGTCCTATTGTGGGGACGGGGGCGGGGGGGAGGGATAACATTAAGAGATATACCTAATGTAAATGACAAGTTAATGGGTGCAGCACACCAACATGGCACATGTATACATATGTAACAAACCTGCATGTTGTGCACATGTACCCTAGAACTTAAAGTACAATTAAAAAAAAAAAAAGAAGAAGAAAAGAAATATCCCATTCTCACTCTTCTTCCACCCTCTAATCTCCTGCTGGGCTCTTCATTTGCTAAACCCAATGAGAAGCCAGAGGAAGTGTTTGTCACAGTGTCCACGGGCCAGCCTCCCAGAGAGGAGCTCTGTGGGAAGGGCAGAGAGTGAACCTAGAGGGACAAATGCACAATCTCCTACACGAAGGCAAATAAAAGGTGTTTCCAATAAACAAACGTCACCTCCTCTGAGCAGTCTTACCAACCATGCTGTCTAAAATAATGTGCCCGCAACCCCTGTCCTTTGTTGGTTCTCCAAACTCTTACCCTGCTATTTGGCTTCAAAGCACTATATTCACATGAAATCATATAAAAAACTTCCACACAATAATGAAGAAAGTCAAGCACATGAATAGAAAGATGAGCAAAGATGAACAAAACTAAGCAATTCGCCAAAGAAAAATGTAATGTTTAACTACATTTGTAGTCAAAAACATAAAATGCATTATAAAATACATGATACAGTTTTCAGCCATCAAACTGACAAATGTTTTAAAATAACTTCCAGTGTTAGAGTTTGAGGAAAACACACTAAGGTAGAAATATAAAATTGGTGTAATGTTTCTGAAGAGTAATCTGAGAATTTATATAAAAAATTTACACTATTTTACCCAGCCATTTTACTTTTAGGGATATATTCTAGGAAATGGTTCAAAATGTTCTCCAAGATGAGCATTATTTATAAAGGCTAAAAACTGCCAACAATTTATATGTCCAACAACAGAAAATAGCTTACTAATGTTTCCCCAACTGTGTTCCTTAGAGCACTAGTCTCATGAAATTCTGCTTGAAAAAGTGTTCCACAATCAACTAAATGTGGAAATACCCTTGGAATGAAAGGCAAAATTTATAATGTAGCCCAACATGGTATAACCTGTGATCAGGACAAAAGTTAAGCAACTACTTGGGTTCAGAAGTGGGTCAAAAATTATAAACTTAGCCTCATTAGCCCTGTGTTCCAACCACCAGAACTCATTAGTCTGAGTTCAGTTTAATTATTGTTTTAACTTAAATATATTGTTGTTATAAACGAGGTAGTTCATTGTTTATCATTCATTGTGTAACAACATTTAGAAGCTGAAAACAATGAAAATTTATTACCTCACATTTTCTGTGGGTCAGGAACCTGGGCATAGCTTAGCTGGCTGTCTCCGGCTCAAGGTCTCTCATGAAATTCCAGGGAAGCTGTCATCTAGGTCTGTGTTCTCATCTGAAGGTTTAACACAGGAGGATCACTTTCTAAGGTTAGTCACATCATTAGCAGGCTTTGGCTCCTCACTGACTGTTGGTCAAAGGCTTCCTTCTGTTCCCTCCCATAGGACAGCTCAAAATGACACCAGCCTCCTTCAGACAGAGCAAGCCAGTGAAAGAGTGAGAGCCTAAAAAAGAAACCCTAGTATTTTTTGCAACCCAATCTCAAAAGTGGTATCTCATCATGTTTGTCATATTCTATTTGTTAGAAGCAAGTCACTAGTTCCAGCCACACTCAGGCGGAAGGAATGACACACAGGGACAAACACCAGGAAGCAGGGATCACTAGGGGCCATATTAGCAGCTGCTGACCACAGTCACAGTATGAAGGCCCTTGAAATTCTCAAGTGACAAAGGCTTGCTAAGTAAGAGCTTCTCTAATCACCATGGAGGTCTGACAGAAGGGGTGTGCCAAAATGAGAAGCTGAAATTGTAAAATACATGGGTAAATAGCCAACGTCAGTTTCTTTCCAATTTAGTTTGGTGAATATTCTGGCTGACTAGGTGGGGTTCTTGGGTCCCAGGGTGGAAAAGCAGGGGTAAGTGGGGACTAACAGGAGAAAGAAAGGGTGGAGAAAATGATGGAAATGTCTTCAAAACCAGGAGAAGCGACAACCAGGACTGCTCCACAATTTTGCCAAGGGCGAATTCAGCTTTATTACTACAATGTCACTTCAACCTTTGATGGATAGGGGGTTCATTTCTGATGTAAATTATCTAGGCCTCTTATGTCTCATCAGCTTTCTCCTGATTTTATGTACATTTTTGCCATTTCTTGTTCTTCTCATGGCCTCTGGAAAATTCAGGAAGGAAAGGAGAAGTAGTAAAATTCAAACCAAGACATTGTTATAGCACATTTTATCTCCAAAGAGAATATCATTTTCCTCTCAATGCTTATGTACTGACCCACATAACTGGATACATTAGTAGGAAAACCCTACTTGATTGCATAATTCAGCATAATCAATTTAGGGAATGTTACAAATTTCTTTTGATCTTAAAGTCCTCAAACGTGGGACCTCAGTCAATAGATTTGTCAATAAATTGCTACCCCTCTTTTTCAACATCTGTAGAAATACTGTTTTACCTCCTGAATTGACACAAACAATCTCATCCTGCCTCCAAGAAATTACTCCGTGAGATGTGTGAAGACTGTGGTCTATTTTGGACTCCCCAAGGAAAGCTGCATTACGATATAATCTTTTTCTTTGCCCTTCCTGGGATGGGCTAGGTGACATAGGAAGTCTTTTCTATTTCCAATTTTAAAACTCCTCTCAGCAAACAGCAGGTAAACAATTTTAATACAAGGCCATTTTCATTATGTGTCTACTAGAGAACATGCCCCTGCATTAAAATAAACAGTAGTAATACAAAAAAAAGTTTGCGCATACAGTAATAGCAACCTTCCAGAATTACAGTGATTGTGCCACCCAGCAGTAAAATACAAAATGTGGTTTTTATCCCAGAAGACACAGAATTTATTATTTTCCTCCTACCTGCCTTTTTAAAGCAATTGGAGCCAGATTTCTGAAAGAACAATTCAGTACATTAGCTCTCAAATACAAAAAAAATACATTTTCAACATTGAAATGAGTCATTTAAAGCAGTACTTCAACAAAATGCTGTCCACCCTGCCCTGGTAATTATGTCATGTCTGGTGTTTACTAATTTACACAGTGTATTGTTTTCCTGCATAATTAAGGCTATTAAGCTGAATTCAGAGGCTGTGATACACCTACAGTCCTTAATTAATTAAACAAGCATACAGAGAAGTTACTGACAGGGTCAGAGCCTGGTCTTCATGCTCCTGGTGGGAAAGATGCTAAAGAAATGGGTGAGAAGCACTGTCACCTGGAATGTTCCTTCATTAACAATTTTGGATTCATAGAAATTTGCATAGAAGGGGTGGGAGGGACCCAATCCAAAGTCATTTCCCAGAAAGTAGACATTTTCATTCAGTCCTTCACAACCACTTGCCATTAAACCACCAAACATGACAGTATTTAAAAACAAAAGCCAGTAATGAAATTGACCACCACTTCTCAATAGTTTCATTGAAGTGAAGAATTTTCCATTATACTTACTTTGGGCTACCTTTAGACCAGGGGTGTCCAATCTTTCAGCTTCGGTGGGTCAGTTTTCAAGAAGAATGGTCTTGGGCCCCACATAAAACATACTAATACTAATGATAGCTAATGAGTTTTAAAACAAAAATCCTAATGTCTTAAGAAAGTTTACAGATTTTTTGTTGAGCTACTTTCAAAGCTGTCCTGGGAAGCATGTGGCCCACAGCCCATGGGTTAAACAAGCTTGCTTTAGATAGTACTATGGCTCATAAACTAGATTAAATCCGGGAAAGATGCTTTCTCCAGACTTTTTATTCTCTCTGAAGCCACCAAAAAACACCACATTCATCCAGCCCACTAGATCTAAGCATTCTGTGAGTCAGCCACTAGCAACCACTAACACATAAGAGAAAATCCCAATTGGTGTGGGTTTTAAGGTCCTAAAAAAATCATAACACTTCTGCTTTCTTCGGAATTTCACCCAATACCAATACTGCGCTTTGCACCCAATGCACCTGTGGCCAGTTGACTGCCCCAAAGGCAAGGAAAGGATACTCAAGAGCACTGATCTTGAATATCTTTTCTTCATAGTTATAATGTGGTCTTTTTCAAGCATGTCCTCAAAAACTTTTTAAAAAATCTTTAAACATATCTTTTAACTATTCTCCATTTTTAAAGAAACTTTATATAAATGCAAATTTCTATTACAAAACAAAAGTGTATTGGGTATTTCACGATGACTTCGTTTCTGGCAAATTTTACTTCTCTCTTTCACTGCTCCTAGTGATTATCTTACTGGTGCAACCTATGTTCCTGAACACAGACGCTCTGTCAGGAGGAGAGGAACCCACTGTAAAGAGAGATGCTATCAACCAAGTGCCAGTATACGGTACTATTCTGTGTATGTTCCTGCAACGTAATTAGGAGCTAAGTATGAGAAGATTCAGAACTCTTTAATGCACTTAAAATCGCTGTCATGAGGCAATGGATGGCATATTTGCATGTGAAAGGACTGTGAACAGCACGTAGGAAGAATCGTGAAATTACTATAGTGTTTATTATTATAACTTGGTGTCATGCTAGTCTCATTTTAGAATGAACTATAAGAATAGATTAAATTAGTGCCATTTTCTTTCCTTGTTAACATCTTTGTCACAAGAACAAGCTGTCAGAATTTTTGTATCTAAAATAGTCCATGGATTATTCCTCATGATACTTGGCCATTTCCAAACCGTGGGTTTTGATTGGTTGCTCTCAGCCCTGTCCTTTGAGACATGTGGGTTGAACACAGGGAAATAATAATCTTTTAAGCAACTAATCAGGTTGCAGACAACCTGATAAAGGTAGGACAGACAGTATAATGTTACAATTTTAAAACATAATTTGATCAGAAAACATTGTCTCTTAAGAAAATGCTTTTGACCACTACTGAAAAATACTTTTTCATATGTGACTTCAGAATAGAGACTACTCAGAGGTATGTAATCTTATTAGTGTCTGTCTGAGTTTTTTCACGTCATAACGAACAATGAACATTTTTCTCTGAGGCATCAGGAGCACCATGGTCTTGTCGACCTTGAGACAAGTTGTGATCAGAAGTCTGTGATCTGTTACTTCACATGTCTGTAACTCGCTGGTTCTCTGGCCTCAGTTTCTATATCTAACATGGATTCCTCTTTCCACTGTGATTTTTCCTCAGCCACAATTCTCCATAACCAGGTGACTGCTTGGTCCTGGTGTGCCCAGGGCTGCCCCACTTTATGTCTGTGGTCTTAGCATAATTATTAGAAGCATCTTCTTGCACTCTCAAAGTGTGCCAGTTTAGACAATACTTGATAGTATCACTCTACCCATCATGCTTCCTCGGAGCCTCTCTGGGATGTGTCACTGTTTATGATATGGTACTAAGTTATGAGTATGTCTTAGCAGCCCTACTAAACTATGACTTGGAAAAATTTGGTCTCACTCGTCTTTTTGGTTCTCACAGGACCTCGAACAGGGTAGGTACTCAATAAATATTTTTTAAATTTATGAAATCACAGAGTGCTTAATTGCCTCAATGCCCAAACTACAGTCATTACCTCTTTTAAAGATTCATATTACAACTGTGGTGTCTAGAAGAAGATAGTTTTACTTTTTACTGAGATCAAACCCACTCAAAACATCATATATAGCAGATGACAGGCTGCTGTGTAGAATTTATAAGATGGACTTTGTGTGAGGTCACCCAGCCCAGGGAGGGAGCACAGCTGAAATTCAACTAGTTTATGTGTTATGCCATGTCCTATGTGGATTAGTGGCGATCCTGCCTGATTTCCAGATACAAATCCAGACTTTAGGGGACCTAAAGCTTATACGATTGGTGTACAGAAAAGGGATTTCTTTAAGAAAAATAATTATAAGGAGAAAATTATACATGAAGGTAGATATTTATTTAGAATAAGAAATATTAAATTTGGAAAAGTTACTAAGATACCACAAAATCCATTATAATAACATAATATTTATATTACGTAAGGGCTTGACACACCTCTACAATACTTTTCCACCTATTTACTGCCTGAAGAATACTTTAGTGATACTTTGGCACATGGGTGTTCAGTTTTCCTAGAACCATCTGTTGAAGAAACCATTGAATGGTCTTGTTGCTCCTGTTAGAAACCAATTACCACATATGTGAGGGTTTGTTTCTAAGTTCTCAATTCTATTTCATTGGTTTATGTCTCTCCTTATGCCATTACTACACTGTTTGACTACTGTAGCTTTGCAATAAGTTTTGAAATCAAGAAATGCGAGTCTTCCAACTTTCCTCTTTATCAAGACTGTTTTGGCTATTCAGGATTCCTTGGAATTTCAAGTTTCATTTCAAATGTCAAATCAGGATTACAGTAACTGGAATAATTTAAGTATATGCAGAAGTGAATTCAAGCCACATAAACGGATCCCACTGAATCCAGACAATATGCATGTCCAAATCCATTTTCCCTTAGTTGCACCCCAGAAATGTTCAAGGCCATTATGACAATACGTTACCCGAGGGGAAGTGTGATGAATGGGAACTCTAAGTGGAAAGGGGCAGCAGTTTTACAAAGATATATGCCCATGTGAGCACATCTCTAGGGCCCTATGTGAGTGAGGTACCTTGAAATTTAGCTTCACTATAAATTTGTCTCTTATGGTCTTCATGTTTTACAGAAGTGGGAAACATGAAATAAAGCAGAATGAACTAGAAGAGAGACCTTATGAGGACCTGAAAAGAGCCTTCAGATACCCAAGTGACATCATATAGAAATTGAATTAAGATTTAACTGAGTGGGACAATTCTGAAGATATTGAATGTATTTGTTTCAAACTCTGAGCATGACTGATTTCATAATCTGTATCCTGGTGTCTTCACACTAAAGCAGATTTTTGGAAGGTGAGAAATAAATCCACTCAATGATCCAAAAACCAAAGCTCAATTGACTGTAGCAGCTCCACAGTCCTGGATACTGGATGTGTAGACAGAGTTTGTGGCTCCTCAGCTTGGAATATCATCAGTGAAGAAATGCCATTTTTGCCTCTGTTTATGTATTTGTCTCTCCTCACTATCCCTGAACTTATTAAGAACACGAATTTTTCACCTTTTTATCTCCAACACCTAGCTCAGAGCCTGGCAGCATACAGGAGTTCCAAATACATGTTTTCTGAGTCAATCGAGAGATGAATAAATGCTTAGAGTATCAATCCACAATTTTTATTTGGTGCTTACTATACACAAAGCATTATACAGAAAAACTTCTTGTCCCCCAAGGAATCACATTCCATTGAAGAAAATAAGAATTATGGGAGGATGTGACAACAATTCAAAAGTAATTGAATGGTTCTAAGTAAAATAATAAATAATCAGAAAATGTTGACCATCCGTTTCTGGCTAATGCACATTTGCTCAAGTTTATCTAAAGCCTACAGAGAGCAGACACTACAGGCCCCCTTTAGTTAAAGAAGAATTCTACCATCAGTAATAACTTGTGTGTCTCCTGGTTGGCAGGTACTATGCTCTGCCCTCAGGAACACAGTAAGACTGATACCCTCCCTTCCATGTGGAACTTACAGTCCAGCTGAACTTTGAAAGATGCACGCAATCACAAACACAAGGTGACACTGAGATGTCAGCTGTGCCATTTGAACCATCTAATGTTCTTTCACTGTTAACTTGCTGAGGTCTGTATCTCATGGAGTTTTCAGGTGGCAGCATATGCCCAGGTAAAATCTGAGATCCCATCTAGGAATGAGTTATGAATACCAGACAGCGCCACCAGCCTGTTCTACTTGGATGCTGACTGAAGACCCAAAAGGCAGAACAATGTGGTTGAATTCTTCTCAAATTTTCTTTAATTTCACCTTTTTAAACTGTCAAATTTTGACCTTCAAATATGAACCATATTTGGTCAATAGACATTACTTTCATGAATAAGGACAAATAAAATATTAAAAACCAAAGATCAACTGACTATATAGCAAGTCCAAACCAAGTATCAGATATACTAAGAGTAGGATTAAGAAAGATAAACAATAGAAAAATGAAGGAACATAAAACTGCAAGTTGGCTATTTGGGTTAAGCAGAAAAGAGACGGTAGTGTTAAATTCCCTACAATAAGTTTGATATAGTCAGTAAAATAGAATTTTAAGAACCTTAGTATTGTAAACCTCAATAGTTTAAAGAGAAAATTTTAATGTGTAGCATTAATAAAAGATGTTTGTCAAGTTTAATTGAAATCAGAAGAGGAAGGTGTTATTGGAGGTTAGAACAAAAACTGCCCTCAGTGGTAGCTCGTATGCTCAAGAGGATGCATGCAGGCTTTGGCAAAACAAAACCTGGGTGGGAATCCTGGCTCAGCCCCTTTCTAACTGTAAGTTTCAGCATGTAATTTAACCTCTCTGTGCCTCAATTTCCTCATCTGCATAGTGAGGAGGAAGGAAGATAATAATATCTGGACTCTATATTACTATATGTAATCTCCTCTTTCTATTTTCACATGCTCATATGGTGTTGTGAGGAGCAACTTAATTTATGCTATTTGCCTGGCACGGTACCTGGCTGGCACTTAATATAGACACTCAAGAAAGTCTCAAAAGAAAATCTGTCAGATTTTACTGACATTTTCACCTGGTTCTACAAACTCAAAGTTTTACTTTTCTGAAATGAGTTTTAAAAGACCACAATTATTACCAGAAATATTGAGTGCCTATCAATACATTATAAAGTAGGGAAGAGCATCTGAGTACCCTAGACACCAGCGTTCAACATCTAATCAGATAAGGACTCCTGGACTCTTGCAATTTTCCCCATATAGTAATTTGTTATTAGGTTCATCTGGAGGCGCTGTTTGTGGGACCCCCACACAACAAAATCATTAGTCAGAATTAATCACGCAAGTAAGATAAAGCAGACAGCCAGCCCTGGGCGAGAGCAGCCTATTACACAATCAGAATGCATTAAAACCATGGACACCACAATTTTTTTTAAAGCTCGGGGGTAGGGGGAAGAAGCAGACATGTTTTAAAGATCATAGACAATACACTCTTCAAATGAACCGAGCTTAATGCCTCTTGCAAGGTCAGATCAAGGGTGAAGAAATGAGAATTGACCAAACACTAGAGCAATTTCCAGCTAAATAAAAAGCCAGGTATTCTTTTCTTCACTGACAACAGAAAATACACTGGGAGATGAGAAGGGTTGATCATTGATGCCAAAAATGTACTCTCCATTCTTTGAGGCTTGTAAAGTCTTTCCTTTTATCCATTTTCTATTTTTCCTCGTATTGCCATTCTCTGTTTTTGTCAATGACCTTTCTTCAATCCAACTCAGCCTCTGTCTAATGGCCTGAAGAGGACTTCTTCACTTGATGGAAAGCTTCAGATTTAAGATCCCCCTCCTTCATTAGAGGGAAAAGTGAACAGCCTCTATGTGCTGGGTGTTAATGAATGTGAAGAAAGATTTTTTTGTATGTGTTTTACACATTATGTTCTTGACTCCTAGAGGTGCTACAATAAATTGCCGCGCTTCATTTACAAGGAGCCATAACAGGAGAAAAATGAGAATCTGGCGACAAATTGCTTCTCAGTCACCCTGGGTCAGGCTGTTGGGGCTAATGAGAAGAGGGGCTCTAATTTTAAACTCCTCCTCAACCAAGCCATTCCTGCATTAATGTTCACTGTTGTGAATTGTAAAGTCAAATGAAGGAGCACTGTTGAAAATTAACCAGTATTTTTATCCTTCGAGTACTAAATGGAGCATATTTTGGCTTCTGTAGCTAGTGGTTATCAAAGGCAGCTCAGCCTACACTGGGGTGCCAGCTCCTCAGTAGAGTCCCCCCTCCCCACACAATAGCACTCTTCTAATTTCTTCTCCTCTGACACCAAAGCCTTCCTTCTACCTTCACAAAGAAAAACCAGCTGGCAGAAGGAAGTACTGTAGGTTTTCAATAAGATTAGAATTCGGCCCATAGGAGCAGTGTTTGAAACCAGCCCCTTTGTGGGTTCAGTTAGCAAGATACTGTATACAGGCATTAAAAGTCAGAGAATCCTACTATCCAGTTAGGCCTGCTGCATGCTTAATGATTCATAATTGTGTATGTGGAGGAAGAGTCAGTAAATCACTGACCCCGTGAGGGCAGGAAGCACTTTGTCACTGGAAGCCTAAAGCAGGGTTTGAGCAAATAATGAGAAACCAATGTAGCACCTGCCTCTCACAAAATACTCTCCTAATTCCACATTTTGCCAGTTTATAAAAACAAGCAGCAGGCAAAAAGAGGGGCAAGAGAAAGGAAGATGTTTTATTAAACTGGGCAGAATTTTGATCCCACATGGATGTCCAGGCAATGACTCAAATTTCAAGGTGGGATTTTTTGGGGAGTTTTGGTAATGTGTTTTAAGTATGTATGAATGAAACGAAGTTCCTCTTGTGTGTAATGTGTCTGTCCGGGTGCATTCTTCCATGGAATCACTACATAAAATACAAATTAACCACACTACCCTAGTCTAATCATTGTAATCAGTTATGTTTTCATGTGTACATTACTGATATATAAGGCTGTTGTAGTTCTTGTGTGTGGTTTAATTGCTTGTTTTTGCATATCTTGTGTGATTGATGATGTTCTAGAAATCTTTTCCCCTAAAGGAGACTTTGTAAATTACTTTGTTTAGATGCTAATGATTGTATTTCATTAGTGGCCCTCTCATCCAGAATCATCTTTAAATGAATGAATATGCCATAATTAAAAATCTGAATTATGAATTACTTTGAAAGGAGACAACATTGTCCCGATTTCCCACTGTGACACAGTGTTATTTCAATTATGTAAATATGTTTAATCATTCCCCTTTTGTTTTTCTAATTATTTAATATTAATGTTGCTTTACCCCTTTATTGCTACAAGAAGGGATATGGCATCTTAAATGAGAGTACTTAGACAAGTGATACACAGATGACTAGATTAAAGCAGACATTTATCAGAATGCATAACCCATTTCAAAAACAAACATGCTATTAACATTCATACTAATATAGCAATACTGGCTATAATTGCACTTCATGAATGTTTTGTCTGTAGAAATCTAATGTATTCACAATGAACAATTTCCAATTATTGTTTTTTTTTTCTTATAGAAAGTCCAAAACCCCTGGTGAAAGTTTCAATTATCTTGAGGTGTACATCTGAACCATCCACAAGATCATTTTTTCTATAGCAGGAAATTTGCAGCTGCTCAAGTACTATGAAACATGACATATTTGACTTTCATCTCTCCACTTTTGAACCTTCAAAAAATATCTGCAAAAAAGGAATGTTTTAAGTCCCTCCCTACCCCACCCCACCCTTTTTTTTAACTCTCTACCTGAAGCAGGAGAAATATTAGGAAATTTACCCTCACTCTCAATAGCTCTCACACAAGCCTTCAAGAAGCTACACTTACAAGAGAAGCATGAACTGAGTACTGGAGAGCTGCAGAGGGTCACGGTGTATGACAGTCAACTTTGTACATTCACACTTCAGGCATCTTATTCTAACTAACTGCATAAGCCTGACTGGTTCCTTAGAAAACATGGCACTGACTTTAACTGAGACATTTCTATTTTAGTGCAGCCAGACTACATGGGAGTCTGTTCCTCTACCATTTAGTAATTTAGATACTTTCAATATTATTGCTAACTGACTCTTGAGTATAAGAGCCTTAATTATGTTGGTTTAATATTTTATGCTTAAATATTGTTATTTATAAACTAACAGTGGGAAATGCTACAACTTCCCCATGTTTCTTTTTTATTTCAGTGCTATAATAAAATATGGTATCGCTGATTGTGGCTTACATTTTATTAATGACACTTGTAATTAGGATTATGATTTAAAGTATTTAGTCTTCATCCATACATTACAGGAGTGAGCAATCTTTAAAGACCTCTCTTCCCAACCACCATCTTTTTCCAATTTGAACCTATAACTTTAGCAACCACAAAGACAGGGACTAGGGTGTAATATCATATCTGGGTATAACTCACACACAAACATACAAATTACCTTGTTCATCAGGGGCTATGCCTACAAAACACTCCATGACATCACAGTATTTAGCATTCTACATAGACAAAAATAATGTGACATTTATTTGCAAGTTATTAAGAAAAATGTGTAAACTATATGCCACTAACACTTCTATTTCTGATATTTTTTTCCTCAGTGAGAGAAAAAAAAAGATTCATACCCAGGTAACTATTGATTTTCCCATAATTTAAACAAATCTATTAAGAAAATGTTTTATGATTAACACAATAAAGCTACTGATTGTCAAGATCAAAGAAAATTCCAAAGTTTTGTGTAAGTGATGAGAAATACAAATTCTTTTTGTCAATAACACATTGATTTTAATGACTTTTTGAATAATGATCCCTGCTGAATTTTACAGATTGGAATGAGTTTCTAATTGTTTCTAATTAGACACTAATTTAAAATTATTTTTTCCCATACATCTAACTGGAAATCCTGAAATCTCATAATACTAATATAGAGAAAATCCAAACAGCCCCTTGAAATCAGTGTTTGAAAGCTGCTGAAACATTTTGCTTTTGATTAGCTCAATATTCTGTCAATGACCTTGGAATCCACAGGAGGGAAATTCACAGGAAGGGAGTGGGAGATGGAAATTCACAGAAATCTGCAGTTTAGTTTTTTAATCATGATTCCAGTGGATTTTTAAAAAGTAGATGATTAGGATTTTGTCTAAATACTCATTATCAGGAAGAAAGATGAGGGAAATAGTGGGAAAACCATGCCTATGTTATCACCTAAATTATGTGAATATTGCATTTTAAGCAAAAATACAGCATAAAAAAGCATATGGAAAAGGTTTTCACTGGGAGCTGAGGGCTGCTGCTGCCCAAGACAGAAGACAGATTTGGAGAGACCCTGAAATAGCATGAGGGTGGCAGGTCCAGGAAATCAGTCATGGCAGACAAACTATGTCCCCTTAAAAGCATATTTTTATTTCGCAACATGGCTTTTCACTGATGAAAGCTTAGAATGCAAATGGTTTTTCCATTCAGATCTTCCTCAGACCAAACTACCCTAGTGCCTTGACTTCAGTAGCTGGACGGACACAGGCAGTTAAAAACAAAGTTGCACTAAAGCCAAGCCTGTCATTTCAGGAAGGTGAGACTAGGATATAGAATTCAAAACAAAGCCAGAGCAAGCATCCTAACCTCAGATCCCTAAAAAAAAATTCCTCCCTTAGGAGTACAAAAGCCATGAAAAATGATTTAGAAAGATCCAAGTTCAGACACCAACTCCTTCCCATTCACACTTGAAAAAGTCAGCATGAGGCAGTTATACCCTGATTAATGACCACAGATATGGGGAAGCAAGATAGAGAGAAGTCGTTTTCCTTGCCTAAGTTTTCTTTCATTTATTCAACAAATATACTGTGTATCTACAATCAGCAAAGCCCTTTTCTAGGGGCTTTGGAGGCTACATAAATGAAAATAACAATTCTAATTTCATTTACACAACTTACTCCAATGTAATACGTGCAAGTGTCAGAGATTGGTTGGTATAAATTCTCATGTACATTTGTATCTAATTACGAGGTAGTTTTTCTTGTTGTCACCCTTCAACATATATTTACTTTGCTCAGCACTCAATGTGTACTTTCATTCTGAATACTAATGTCCTTCTTCAATTCTGAAAACTATCAGCTATTATCTCTTTAGCCATTGCCTCTCCACCTTTCACTCCATTCTTTAGCCTGGGCTTCTCACTAGACATGTATTGGAGTCCCTCAAGCTATATACTACGTTTCTTAATTTTTCTTTCATATTTTTTATCTCCTTATCTGTCTTATGTTTGGGATTAGTTTCTCAACATCACTTTTCAATTTAGTTTCTTTGGGTTTAGTAAAAAATGTATCCCATCTGTTGAGTTCTATTTGTTCCAATGATTATAGTTTTTAAAGTGTTCTTGGCCAGGCATGATAGCTCACACCTGTAATCCCAGTACTTCAGGAGGTCAAGGTGGGCGGATCACTGTGAGAGCAGCAGCTAGAGACCAACCCGGGCAACAGGGCAAAACCCCCTTCTCTACGAGATATACAAATAATTAGCCAGGCGTGGTAGCACATGCCTGTAGTCAGGGCTACTCAAGAGGCTGAGGTGGGAGGACTGCTTGAACTCAGGTTGATCAAGGATGCAGCGAGCCATGATCCCATCACTGCACTCTAACTTGGGCAACACAGTGAGACCCTGTCTCAAAAAAAAAAAAAAAAAGTTATCAAAATAATTATATTCACCTGTTTTTATCACCACCAATTTTCTTTTAGTATTTTCCTTTGAATTATTTTAAAGCCCATCGTGCTGTTTGAGCATTTTATGGTCTATCAAACAAGTATTTTTAAGAGTACCTGGGATTCATGTAAAGACATTTTTCCCTTTTTAGTTGATGTAATAATTGTGCATATTTATGGGATACAGAGTGATATTTCAATACATGTATACAACATGTAATGATAAAATCAGGTAATTAGCATATCTATCACCTCAAACACATAATTTCTTTGTGTTGTGAACATTCAAAATCCTGTTACTGCCAGTGAAACCAACAGGGCTTGGAGATTTCTCCTTCAGAACGTTTTTAACTACAAATTCAATTACTTCAATAGTTGTAGAACTATTGAGGCTACCTATTCATCTGAGGTGAGTTTTGGGAGTTTGTGGTTTTTAAAAGATTAATCCATTTCATCTAATTTATGTGAGTAGAATTATTTGGCGTATTTCTTGTTTTCTTTCTTATGTTAGAGTTGATAGTAATGTCCCTTCTTTCATTCCTGGTATCAATCATTTGCATTCTCTCTGTTTTCTTGCTAGAGCTTCACAAATTGCATTGATCTTTTCAAAGAACCAATTTTTAGTTTCTTTGATTTTTCTCTATTTTTTGTTTTCAAGTTCATTGATTTCTGCTTTTGTCTTTATAATTTCCTTCATTCTTATTGATTTGAGTTTAATTTGTTCTTTCTCAAGTGTATCATGGTAGAAGCTTAAGTTCTTTAAGACCATTTTTCCCTCTAAAATATGCATATTTAGTGCTATAAATGTCCCTCTAAACACTTAACTTCATCCTATAATTTGTATTTTGATTTTCATTTACTTCAAACTATTTTCGAATTCCTTTGAGACTTTCTCTTTTGCCCATTATTTTAAGATTTGATGATTAATTGCCAAGTATTTAGAGATATTATCTTTCTGTTGTTACTTCTGGTTTAATTTTCTTGTAGCCTTGGAAGATACTTTGTATTATTTCAATGATATTCAATTTCTCAGCCTTATTTTATGATCTATGAGATGGTCTATCTTGGTGAATGTTCCATGCACTGGAAAAGAATGTCTCTTCTGCTGCTGTTGGGTAGAGTGTTTTATGACAGATCCAGTTGGTTGAACCATTCTGTAGTTCTTCTATATTCTTGCTCATGTCCCATCTATTCATTATATCTATTGCTGAGAGAGGAATGTTGAAGCTTCTAATTATAGATGTGTCTACTTGTACTTTCATCCCTGTTAGTTTTTACTTTATGTATCTTAAAGCTCTGTTATTGCATATACGTCTAGTATTTGTGTATTCTTCTTGAGTTAATCCCTTTAACAGTATGTAATAGCACTTTTTATTTCTAGTAATTTTCTTTGCTCTAAAGTCTTCTTTATTTCACATTAACATAGCTACTCAAGCTTTCTTTATAGTAGTGTTTGCATGGTTCATATTTTTCCATTCTTTTAACCTACTTATGTATCAAACTGAAGTGAGTTTCTTGTACATACTACATAAGTTAGGTCATGTTTTTAAATGTATTCTGATTATATCTGTCTTTTAATTGGTGCAATTAGATCTTTTACATTTAATGTAACTATTTACATGTTTGGGTTTAGGTTCCCATTCTTCAATTTATTTTTGTCTCCCTTTTTTTGGGGGGGTGGTTCCTGTGTTTTTTCTGCCTTCTTTTGGTTATTTAAGCCTTTTTAAAATATTTCATTTTAGTGTATCTATTCTTATTTTGTATGGTATTTTTAGTCATTTCACTTGAGGTACACATTCAATTTTCTGCAGTTTTTTTTTTTATGAATTCATATATTACCACTTCGGTTGGAACATAGAAACCCTACCACTTTGTATATTTCTTTAGCCTGTCCACTTACGCTACAGTTGTCTTGAATTACAACTGCATTCATTGAGAACCTCATCCCACAAATTTCAATTTTTGCTTTTAACAGCCAAACATATTTTTAAGAACTCAGAGGATGAGAATATTCTATTATTATGTTTACCGAGATGTTTTCCATGTCTTTTTCTTTTCTTTTATTCCTGATGTTCTACCTTTCCTTTCAGTATCCTTTCACTTTTGTTTGAAAAGCTTCCTTTAGCAATTCTTTTAGAATAGGTCTTTTGCCTATAAACTCTCTTTTTCTTCATTTGAGAAATTTTTATTTTACCATTAATCCTGAAGAATATTTTAGCTAGAAACAAAATTCTAGGTTGACGCTTCTTTTCTTTCAGTACTTTAAAAATGTTATGCCTCCTCCTCCCTGCCTCTTTGCTTTCTGATGACAAATCCAGTCATTCAAATCATCATTCCCGTACATGTAATGCATTATCTTAATCTGGCTGTTTTAAGACTTTAGCAGTCTGATTACAATGTCTCTACACATGGATTTCTTTGAGTTTATAATGTATGAGATTTTCCCAACTTCTTAATAAGTATAAACTTAAGTTTTCGTCTTTCAACAAATTTGCAAGATTTGGGGCATTATTTTTTCAAGTGTTTTTCAGCATTGTATTTTTTCCTTTCTTTATGAGACTTTGACGATAAGAAAATTCGACTTTTCTTATTGCTCCACAGGTCCCTGAAGCTCTATTAATTCTTTTCCCAGTTGTTCAAAAATCTTTTTCAGATTGAGTAATTTCTATTGATCTATCTTCAAGTTCACTGACTCTTCTTTCATCTCCATTCTGCTATTAAGTCCCTCCAGTAAGCCTTTTAATTTTTTTGATAATTGTATTTTTTAATTCTAAAATTTCCACTTTGTTTTTGTTTATATTATCAATTTCTTTGCGGAGGCTTTAACTGTTGTTGCAAGAGCATGACTATTCATTCAAAAGTTTTTGAAATAACTGCTTTAGAGTCTTCATCAGATAACTCTAATGTCTGTATACTTTTGGTGTTAACATATATTGATTGTCTTTTTTGATGTGAGTTAAGATTTTTGTGATTCTTTGAACACTAAATAATTTTGGATTATATTCTAGACACTTTGAATATTATATCCTGTCACTCTGGGTCTTGTTTAAGTTCTGTGAAGAATATTGATACTTGATTTTAGCATGCAATTGACTATGTATAAGACACAAGTTTCAGTACACTCTCTATAGACTGTGATTCCAAAGTCAGTTCAATTTTCAAAGCTTCTGTCATGCTTTTTGGATCTTTCCTAAGTGTGTACTGCCAAATGGTCAGTCTGAACCCTGGACAGTCTATTAGTTCAGTTCTCAAAGTCTTTGGTATGCATATGAGGATCAGACCTATATTGGTGCAGCTTAAAGGTGAGCTTGGCGCTCATAAACAACTTTATGGGGGTGATTTCACAAGCTCCTCCCTTCCCAAGAGCTCTCCAATACTTTCCCATTCCCTGGGCCTCCCCTACATGGTCCACAAGACAAACACTTGGAGTTCTGGTTACCCTGCTGTGTCACACTCTGTGTTACACACTTTCATGACTAAACCTGTGTCCTGGCCAAAGCAGAGGGAGAACAGAGGCAGGGAATCAACAGGGGTTTGTCCCACTGTCTTGGAACAACAGCTCCACCAAATGGAGAGGAGGGGTCCTCTTCCTCAAAGTTTTGGATTTTGGGGTTTTCGTAGCTGCTTCCACTGTTACCATTCAAAATTGCCTGAGTGGGCTAGGAAATAAAACAATGAAGAAAACAGAACAGGAATGAGTGCATATTCACATTTTCCTTGAGCATTAGGGGCTTCCTTTCCTAGGCTTCAAACCAAGGACAGAGGCTTCTCTTGGAGCCCTTTCCACCTGAACTATAGTGCTCACTTCCAGGTTAACAGGCACACTGAGTTCAAGTTGGGGTACATCAAAGAGGGAAAATAGTAGATTCACCATGAATTGGATTATACTTCAAATTCTGTTTTGTTCCAATCCACCTGCTCCTATTTACTTTCCAGAATCTTCCAACAATTGCCGCTATGCATTCTATTTGGGTTTTATAGTTATATTCAGTGGGAGAGAAAGGGTGAAACATGTTTACTCCATCTCATCTACAACCATAACTCCAGTTTCAGCCTTTTTATTAAAATGTCAGATTGAAAGTGATATTAATAACTTTCTGTCCAGAAAGAAAAACAATGTGGTGAATGGGTAGGATTTTGCTCTGCCCTTCTGGTCACTAAAATATTTCATTCTTCTTTCTACACTTAAAACACTCCAACCAAAGAAAAAACCTACAAAGTCTCAGCCAGTTACCACAACCAGCTTAAAATTTAGGCTCTCCAGTTGATATTCAGTCTTTCCCTGGGGGCTCCCCTTGGTCTGATAACCTATGAATTAAAAAATTCAAGTTCTCTGCTTTCACCGCACTTAACATACAATAGAGAAACAAGGACAAGATACTCAATGATAATTTTACTATTTAAAAGGGGAAATAGGTTGGTGCCAGTGGCTCATGCCTGTGATCCCAGCATTTTGGGAGGCCGAGGCAGGTGGATCACTTGAGGCCAGGAGTTCGAGCCAAGCCTGGCCAACATGGTGAAACCCTGTCTCTCCTGAAAATACAAAAATTAGTTGGGCTTGGTGGTGCACAGCTGTAATCCCAGCTGCTCAGGAGGCTGAGGCAGGAGAATGGCTTGAACCTGGGAGGCAGAGGTTGCAGTGAGCCGAGATTACGCCATTGCACTCCAGCCTGGTGACAAAAGCAAAACTCCCTCTCAAAAAAAGAAAAAAAAATTAATGGGAAATAATAGGAGACGTACAGCATTTTATGATCCACAGCAATTCTAAAAAACATATTGGTAAAAATTGTGAGGCCATTCCACTACCCATCCTGTAGGAAGGGAAAGCTCCTTGTATGGAGCCTAAATTTGCACTCTGAGAAGTGCTCCCTTGTCCATTTTCCTCCATCTCTTTCCAAACTGCAACTTTGGCCAAGTACTTTCGGCAACAGCAGCAGATGGGTTCCAACCCAACAGCATATCAATGCTAGAAAGTGAATGGTGTTTGCGTTCTCAATTGGTTCCAAATAATCTGACATAAGACTTGCTTACAGAAGAAATCCTTTATCCTAGTAAAGTGTTCATCTCAACAAGCCAGAGGGAGAGGAATAATGGAGTTGGAAAAATGTATTCTGCATTTTGAAAAATGAGCCCAGGTCTTTTAAGAGTGTATGTGTGTGTGTGTGTGTGTGTGTGTGCATGTGTGTATCTATATCCTCAAAAAAAGAAATGCATTTGGTTTCAAAAACCTTTCCATGATTTTGAAACTACAGCTTTAGGACAGCATTGAAATAATTTAATTCTTTGAAACAAACATTCAAGTGTTCATCTTGATATTCAGGACAAACATTTCTGCTTGTAAATAATTTTATAGGAAAAAGTTCTTCAAAGCTTCGGTTCAGCTTTATGGAAAATATTTATATCTTGTATTTTTTTCTTTTCTAAATGTGAAATTATGCTACGTTTGAGAATTAAGTAAAATAGGTGGATTGTTTTCATTTATTACTCTTCATTTATTCTTATGAGTATTTGGAATGAATGCTTTGTATTCTGTGAATCGTTTTGCTTGTATTTCACATCTTAGTACTTGGCACTATTTACTATGTGTTATATCATATGAGGACTAAACATTAGGAAATGATTTACTTGGTTTCACAAAATCTATTCCATATATGAAAGCAAAGCAATGTGTAGTAATTACAGATATGGTGCTTTTTATATTGTCTTATACTGCCTCTTATGCAAAAAAAAAAAACTGGAAACTTAACTTTTGTATTTTTTTAAACCACATGAGTACAGTTTTGACCTCACATGCTACAATCAGGCTGTCACATATACTTAAGATAAAAAAAGGGCCAGGCTCGGTGGCTCACGCCTGTAATCCCAGCACTTTGGGAGGCCAAGGCGGGTGGATCACGAGGTCAGGAGATGGAGACCATCCTGCCTAACACGGTGAAACCCTGTCTCTACTAAAAATATAAAAAATTAGCCGGGCGTGGTGGCGGGTACCTGTAGTCCCAGCTACTTGGGAGGCTGAGGCAGGAGAATGGCGAGAACCTGGGAGGTGCAGCTTGCAGTGAGCCAAGGTCGCGCCACTGCACTCCAGCCTGGGCTACAGAGTAAGACTCCATCTCAAAAAAAAGAAAAAAAAAGATAAAAAGAGAAACCAGATCAAGGAGATCCTGTGAACTGTAGTGATTCTCTCATCCACTGACCAACTGTCTTGCTACACAGGTGGGAATGTTGATTAGTCTGCACATATTCCCTTAGCTTAGAGCTTGTGAACAGTGAGGTAAGGTATTGGTAAAGAGAAAATACAACAACGTTTTTGCAACTGGCTCATGTTTTCCCAGTTATATTTTTAAAACTTAAAAATAAGTTGCTTATTAATCTCTGTCCTATTCATCAGCCAACCAAGCATCTAGTGATTTTCTGAATCAGTTTATTAATCTACTCAGCAGTCAAAATGGAGTTGTGTCCATGGAAAATTAAACTAAATTCAAGTATGTACACAATCATGTAGGAGTAAATCAAAAAATGTTATGTCCTAAGAAAGTATTCCTATCACCAAGGTGGAAAATAGTATGATTCCATGGTAGAAATTAGTATGATTCCATCCTCTATTGCTATGGGAAAAATAGTCATATCTTGAACAGAAGATAGTAGCAGTACTTTTTATTTGCCCAGCGTTTGATACATTTTCTAGTACTTTTACATATCCTGATAATGATGGTGTGAGGCCAGAGAGAAGACCCTTGGGGTGCACATTCTACAATATGGTAAAGTAAGTAAGGCTCAGGGAGACCAAGTGGCATGCCAAGTCACAGAGGGCCTGAGGTGGCTCTACACACTCTGCTCCCATCCAATCATCCTTCTTCCTTAAATGTCAGGCTTCATTTCGAAACAAATCCTAGGATAAAACTGTGGAAATAAGTTAATTTCCACTTGATAAACTCTATGGCAGTATTTACATTCTCTCATTTAGATTTGGATTTTTTTAAATCGAGTATGTTCAAAGTTACCATGTATGCCTCACATCTTCAATTTAAAAATTGACCATGTTTCAATTAAAGAATTGACCAGTTTACAGAAACTGAAAACGTGTGTCATTCTTCAGGCCATATACTTAACTGGCATGGCATCAGGCCAGTTGCCTAACTCCCTAAAGTCTTGGTGCTCTGACCTGTAAAGTCAAGATCACAATGGCTACTGTGGGGTTTAAATGTGATATTGAGTGTTAGGCACTCAACTCAATGCCTAATGGCAACTGGTACAACTAGGGCTTGATCCAAGTTTTTCTTGCTCTCAACCAAATGCTTAACCTCCACACTCTAGCAGATTTGCAGGGACATATTGAGAAATAAAAATAGAAAAACAAGTTGGAAACAAATTGAGGAGAACATGGCACACTAAGCTAAAATATTTGGGCTTTAATCTGTAGGTGATTAGAGCCACTGCAGGTGTTTGAGCAGAAACTAAAATGTTAAATAAGAAATCTAGAAAAATTACTTTGGAGACATGCATAGGATGGATTGAAGAGATACCGTAAGAACTTTGATTTATTGGAAAGATACTTTTCCACTTTTCTTAATTCCTACTAATATAATCAAATGGATAATTATAAGCAAATGAAAATTTTTTGTAGCATGACAATATTTTCCTAATATTCTAACAAGTCAAAATTAATTTATAACGTCCCTTAAATATCAATTTTTTCCTTTAGTAGTTGGTCCACGAGTATTCTCTATACCACAAAAAAGCTAAGGAGAGAACAAACAAACAAAGAAATATCTCATAAAAAGAAGAACCAAACATAATTTTGGAGATGGCCTTGATTTAAGAAGCCAGTTTCCATGAGGAATGTAAAAATACAATATAAAACTAGAACACTGATACCTAAAGATCACTTCTATTTTAATAACATTTCTAAAATTCATTTTGTAATAGTTAGAAGATTTAGTCCTCTTTTCGCCATTTAAGTATGAGGACCATGTTTTCATATTAAGAATATGTAAAACAATTAGAGTGAAGGTATCTGCTGATAGAGGGAAAGCATAATTATGAAAAATTACTGTGAAATTTATTCATGCTATTAAATAAATTGGCATTGTATTATTTACAGTAGCATCTACATATATTTTTTGAAGACTGTAGATACATACACATATGTAAAGACATGTCATTTACTCAATCTACACAAAACGCCAATCTTTTTTTTTTTTTTTCAGATGGAGTCGTGCACTGTCCCCCAGGCTGGAGTGCAGTGGTGCACTCTCTATTCACTGCAACCTCCGCCTCCTGGGTTCAAGCGATTCGTCTGCCTCAGCCTCCTGAGTAGCTGGGACTACAGGCGCCTGCCACCACGCCCAGCTAATTTTTTGTATTTTTAGTAGAAACGGGGTTTCACTATATTGGCCAGGCTGGTCTTGAACTCCTGACCTCGTGATGTGCCCGCCTCGACCTTCCAAAGTGTTGGGATTACAGGCGTGAGCCACCGCGCCCAGCCAATATTTATTTATTTATTTATTTATTGAGGCGGAGTCTCACTCTGTAGCCCAGGCTGGAGTGCAGTGGTGCGATCTCCGCTCACTGCAAGCTCCGCCTCCCGGGTTCACGCCATTCTCCTGCCTCAGCCTCCCGAGTAACTGGGACTATAGGCACCCACCACCTTTTTAGTAGAGACAGCGTTTCACTATGTTAGCCAGGATGGTCTCGATCTCCCGACTTCGTGATCCACCCGCCTTGGCCTCCTAAAGTGCTGGGGTTATAGGCGTGAGCCACCGCACCTGGTCACCCCGGTCAATACTTTTATAAATTCAAGAATCCTTTGTGATAAATTCAGGACTACCAGGAGCTCGAAAACTCAGTTTTTTGTTTGTTTGTTATTTTAAATTGACAGGGGTTTTGTTTACTTTTGTTTTTTAGAGACAGTGTATCACTATGTTGCCCAGGCTGGCCTTGAAATCCTGGGCTCAAGCAATCCTCCAGTCTTAGCCTCTCAAATAGCTAGGACTACATGCATGCACCGCCATCCTCCACTTGTATAGAATAATACTATCTTCAAAAAAATATCAAGAGTACCTATCACTGCAAAACTGTGAAAAATATTTAAAAAGCCAACAGAAATCTCTTTCCAAAACAATGAATCTATTAAGAATACCAGCAAGTGATATGTTCTCAGAGTTCTTTTCAAATAGCAATATTCTTCACCTATTCTCCCACTCTCATCCCGTCTTCTATCAATATTTATTCTAAGGACCAATTTAAAAACCTAAGGATCATTCATTTTATTCATTCTCTGAACATTTACTGTGAGCTTAGTATGGGCCAAATAGAGATATTGAGCTAACAAGCCCTAGTCCTTGCCTCACAGAGATCACATTCTAGAAGAAACAGACAATAGTCCAAGGATAATACAAATAAATGTTTCTGATAATGCCAGGAACCAAAGTGCAAGTTACCATGAGTGTGTGGAGAAAGAGGACTTGACAGAATTTCAGGTCGGGACTTAGTCAAGGAAAAATTCTCCAAGTGAAAAAGAAAAAAAAAAAAAAAAAAAAAAGGAAGGAGGGGAATAGGGGGAAAGAGTTACTAGAGTGGGAAAAAAACATTATATGATTGAGAAATTAAAAGAAGGTCAGTATGTCTGGCTTCAGTAGTAAGATGGGTTCATAGACAAGAACCGGATCATATGGGATTCTGTAAGGTATTTTAAGGTATTTGTTATCTGTCTCAAAAGCAATGAGAAATCATTGAGTCTTGCATTTACTAACCATGGAATCAGGGCAATTTACCCTTTCTGTGACTTCTTCTTTTATTAAATAAAACAATAAATAACTTATATAGCTGTAGTGATGATTAAATGAGATGATATGTGTCTATCTTTTGGCACAGTGCCGGTTACATAATAAACACCATTACATGTTAGCTTGTTTTATTTATTTATTTATTTTGAGAGGGAGTCTTGCTCTGTTGTCCAGGCTGGAGTGCAGTGGTGCAATCTTGGGTCACTGCAACCTCCACCTTCCAGGTTCAAGCAATTCTCTTGCTTGGCCTCCTGAGTAGCTGGGACTACATGTGCATGCTACCACACCCAGCTAATTTTTGTATTTTTAGCAGAAGCGGGGTTTCACCATGCTGACCAGGCTGGTCTCAAACTCCTGACTTCAGGTGATCCACCCACGTAAAGCCTCCCAAAGTGCTGAGATTACAGGCATGAGCCACTGTGCCCGGCCATGTTAGCTATTTTTATAACAGGGTTATGCTTTCTCATACTGTCCTTGCTTATGATTTAGTTTTGTATACCTTTTTCCAAGGACACCAATGAGATGTTTTCCTTCTATCCTACTATTTTGGATATTCAGGGATCCACCTTCATGTTCTTTGATTCACAAAAGAACAGGAACCTTCTGTATTTAGGGAAGGAGGAAGTAAGAGAGAGAGGAGTCCAACTGATTTATGTTAGACAGTAACCAGCCAAAGATTTTATACAGAGAGAGAGATGAGGTCTCACTATGTTGTCCAGGCTGATCCAAACTCCTGAGCTCAAGTGATCCTCCTGCCTCAGCCTCCCAAAGTGCTGGGATTACAGATGTGAGCCACCACGCCCAGCCCCAGACAGACTTCTGAAATACAGATGAGTGTTATAGCCAGTCATCTAGGGAGACCTACTGACTACTGTGAAAGGAACGTGTTCACAATATGCCAATAGGACCGACAATAAACACAGCTCTTGTTGAACGGTAAGGTGAAGTTCTCCTAGAAGTAGACTGACTCTGAACATGGTATCCGCACCCCTATCCTCTTCTCTCAAGCACCACAACCCCTCTATCTTATTTTATCCCCTCTGTTGCTTCTCCTCCCTCCCCCAGACTAGAAAATCTCTTAGGGGGCATATTAATTAGAATTATTAATGATTATTAATGCTAGCCATTGTAACCACAAAAATCTCAGTGGCTTCACATATCAAGGTTTTTGGTCGTTTTTTTGTTTTGTTTCGTTTTGTTTTCCTCTTTCACAGCACAGTCCCATATGGGTTATGTGGCTCTCTTGGGTGATTAACCTCTAAGCTCAGGGAGCTAAACAGCTTTCATCTTGTGGCTACCCCATCTGGGGCATGTGGCTTCCAGTGTTACCAGAAAATGGGAAGAGAAGGCTAGCAGTTGATGCACGATGGTGTTTGTTTGTTTGTTTTTGAGATAGAGTCTCACTCTGTCTTCCAGGCTGGAGTGTGGTGGTACAATCTCAGTTCACTGCAACTTCCACCTCCACGGTTCAAGCAGTTCTCCTGCCTCAGCCTCCCAAGTAGCTGGGATTACAGGCACATGCCAGCACGCTTGTTAATGTTTGCATTTTTAGTACAGAAGGGATTTCACCATGTTGGCCAGGCTGGTCTCAAACTCCTGGCCTCAGGTG